>NC_064629.1:936062614-936362614 GCF_023864275.1 Schistocerca cancellata
GCCACGAAAGCCCCATTGATGCAGTTATGCAAGAATACAGTGCCTCCAAGTAGTATCATATGCCTTACTGATATCAAAGAAGATACTGATACAGTGATGCTGACGGAGGAAAGCCTGCTGAATAGCCGCCTCTAGGAGTGTCAGGTTGTCGACCGTGGACCGAAATTTTCGGAATCCACACTGAGAGCGGCTAAGGAGCCGTCTGGTCTCTATCAGCCAGACCAGACAACGGTTAACCATCGGTTCCAGGGTCTTTCCGACACAACTTGTTAGGGCGATACTCCGATAACTACTGGGACATGTGCGGTCCTTTCCTGGTTTGAGGAGAGGGATGAGAATTGCCTCCCTTCACGAGATGGGGAACACTCCTGTCTGCCATATGAGATTAAAGGATTCAAGGAGGATTTCCATTGTCGCCGCTGGCAGATGTCGAAGCATGGAGTACCGGATGGGATCGTGACCTGGTGCAGTGTCAGAAGTCTCAGTAAGTGCTGATTCAAGTTCCCACATGGAAAAAGGGGAGTTGTAGGCCTCAGAACTGTTCGACCGAAAGTCCAAGTTTGCTCTTTCGACAGTCGCACGGTAGCGACGAAACAATGGATCCTGGTTTGCAGTGGCAGTACTTTGTGCAAAATGCTCTGCCAGCGTCTGAGCAATTACTCTGGGTGTCGTTTGGAGGCATCCCTGGTTCAGGACTGCAGCTATTGGTAAACGGCTGCGTTTAGCGGAAATCCTCCGGATGGCTTCCCATACTTTTGTGGAACAAGTGGAACGGTTGATGGAGTCCAGGAACTCCCGCCACGACCTTTTCTTGCTCTCTTTAATGACACGGCGTGCCCTGGCTCTCGCGATTCGAAAGGCGGTAATATTGACCAGTGTTGTGCGGCATTTAAATCGTCGAAGAGCCGCACGCCTGTCCCGGATGGCTGAATGGCACTCTTGTGTCCACCAAGGCACAAGGTGCCGCTTAAGAGGGCCAAAAGACTTTGGTATGGACAGGTCAGCAGCATGATGGATCACAAGTGTGATGTGATCCACCCATTCCTGTACGCTGTTGTGGCGTTCAAAGACAGCCAACCGACTGAACAGTGGCCAGTTAGCCCTGCCAATCAACCACGATGGTGGCCTCTGCTCCAGCAATACACCATGCAGGAGATGAATGCGGATGCGAAAGTGATCGCTGGAATGAAGGTCGTCAATGACCTCCCAGTGAACAGAGTCGGGAGGGTTGGAGAGCAGAAAGATAGGTCAATGGCTGAGAATGACCCAGTAGCAGTAGAGAAATGAGTCAGAGTACCAGTGTTGAGAACGCAGAACACTTGAGATGTCAGGAGGCTCTCCAAAACTCGACCTCGAGTGCAAAGAGAAGTGGAGCCCCACAGGACATGATGGGCATTGAAGTCACCCAGAAGGAGAAATGGGCAGGGGAGTTGAGCGCTAAGATCTATGAGAGCCTCTAAGTTCACTGCATCCAGAGCAGGTAAATAAAGGGAGCAAACGGTAAGCCTCCAACATGACAACATGAATGAATGTCAACTGCAGCTGCTTGCAGGTCAGTGTCCAGGGGGAGAGCAGAGGAGTGGTGGTCATTATTGACAAACATGGTGACTCCGCCTTTGGCCCTTTCCCCAGTCAGGTCATCCTTGAGATATAACATACAGACCCTTAGTACAGGAGCATCAGATGGTTTTAAATGTGTTTCCTGTAAACACAAGCACAGGGGGTGTTGCCGTGCTAGGGGGTTCAGTTCCTCCACATGTGCCTGGAATCCATTCATGTTCCACTGTGTAATGAGAGCCATCTATCATGGTGGGAGTACCTTCATCCTCACTTTCTGTCGGGGAGGAGAGCCCACAACAGATGGAGGCTCAGTTTTGGGGCGAGATGATTGCCCCAGTCTGACATCAACCTCCATCGTTTCTGAAGAGGAGTCGAGAGAGACGTCAGAGAGAATGACATCAACATCAGCAGACTGTATAACTGCAGTCTCCTTCAGCGGGCGAGTCTTTACCTTTGGTTTTGGCTTAGATTTTTTGGCTTGAGGTGGCATTGGAGCCGAAACCTCAGAAGCAGTAGGGGGTGTAGCAGCGCTGGGCAGTGCACAAGACTGGACCTGGGAAGGGGCAGGAAGGTCCATGGTGTCAGCTACCATGGCCTGGTCAGAAGGCCAGGGGGGAGCAGCAGGCTCCACAGGAACGGCAGCAGTACACGTACATTGACAAACGCAGGTGCTAGTGCTGACAGTAGCAACCTCCGTTTTATGTAGCGGCATCACTTTTCAAGACTGGCTGTTTCAGAACGGAAGAAAAGGAGGCAGCGAACGTGGGCGGCTGCATGGACTTGTATATTTTCTTTGCCTCACCATACGGGATGCGTTTTGCGGTTTTAAGTTCCTGGATCTTCTGTTCCTCAAGGAAAAATCTGCATTCCCTACTCCACACAGGGTGATCCCCAGAGCAGTTGACACATTTGGGAGGAGAGGAGCAACCAACTCCCTCATGGGCGGCGTTACCACATTTCCCGCAAGTGGCTTCCCCTCTACAGCCGAGAGTAGTGTGTCCAAAGTGTTGGCATTTAAAACACCGCATGGGGTTGGGGTAATAAGGCTATACACTGAGACGTAGCAAACCTGCCTCCACATGCTCTGGCAATTTTGTGGTGTTAAATGTTAGGATAAATGAGTCAGATTTCATGAGAGCACCATCCACCCGTTTCATAACGTGTTGCACGTCGACAATTCCTTCCCGGGACCATTCAGCGTTCAGTTCGTCTTGGGGAATGTCAAGTCACAACACCCTTGCTGTAGTTCAAGGTGTTGTGAAATTCAGTCTCTATCGCAAACTCCCCAAGAAATTGTGCCTTCTGAAGGTTCTGGACTTGCTGGAAGCTAGATGTTTCAACCAATAAGGTTCCATTTCGCAAGCGCTTGACAGACTTTAAGGTGCCAGCAATGCCTTCTAAGCCTTTCTGTATATAAAATGATGAAACTTTATCGAAATTCCCCTCCTTTCTTTTAATTATGAGAAACACATTCTGCGAAGCAGTTTGCATTCTGTTACTAGTAACTGAATCAGGAGGACTGGCTACACGAGCCCTCTTGTTGGATAGGGTGTTAGAACTCACCAGCGGTCCACCCTTTCCGCTGGGAGGTGAAGAATAAAAGTTCGTGGGTTCCATCTCGGTCCCACGAGCAGCTAGGGAACTAGAAGTCCACCTAGTCAGAGCCCTGTGTGCCTGGGAAAGCCTTATACAACTGAGGTGCGGCAGGTTCCCCAGAGGTTCCCGCTAACGACTGTTCCTCCTCAACAGCCATGCATCTCATCAGCGCGCAGCACACCTTGAGATTGAGGGGTTGTTTATAGAGGTTTATTCCATCCTCGCGATCCAGGCGGTCAAGCCAAGATCCCCATTCCCTGAGACACACAATATTCCACTGCCGCGCCGCACGGTGGTTGTTGAAGTATGCCCAGAGCTTACGGTGACAGGGGACTGGCGGCGCTTACCAGTCCCCAGCTCAGGAACCCTGGGGTCGCCAAGCCCGTACCCAGCAAATGAATGCTGAGCCCCTTGGGGCTAGAGAAGATCCAAAGAAGAGCGGCGCGTTTCGTCACAGGGTTATTTGGTAAGCGTGATAGCGTTACAGAGATGTTTAGCAAACTCAAGTGGCAGACTCTGCAAGAGAGGCGCTCTGCATTGCGGTGTAGCTTGCTGTCCAGGTTTCGAGAGGGTGCGTTTCTGGATGAGGTATCGAATATATTGCTTCCCCCTACTTATACCTCCCGAGGAGATCACGAATGTAAAATTAGAGAGATTCGAGCGCTCATGGAGGCTTTCCGGCAGTCGTCCTTCCCGCGAACCATACGCAACTGGAACAGGAAAGGGAGGTAATGACAGTGGTACGTAAAGCGCCCTCCGCCACACACCGTTGGGTGACTTGCGGAGTATAAATGTAGATGTATATGTATATCTTATGAATGGTAGGCTCCATGTGGTTCCCAAGTTGTGTAGCGACCGTAAACCATAAAATTACCAAATAACCAGCAACCAGTCGCAAGATCATGTTTTATTTATTCACTTTTGAAAATAGCTTTCAACTGATTAACAGCCATCATCAGTGCTTTCAACTAATATGTGCCCTGAGTAGTAATACTGTCTTAAGCAGAGGTCAACATAAAGACTTTATGTTACGACTGGTTGCTGCTCATTTGGTAATTCTGTGCATCTGTCCTCCCCCCTCAAATTTCACCTTCTCCTCCACCTTGCTTTGCCCATCTCCCCTCCCCCTCTCTCTATCCATTTCGTTCTCCTCTCTCCTTGTCATCTCCTCCTGACTCCTCTTCCTTTTCATCTTCTCTTTTTGCCTTTTTCTGTCCTCCTCCTCCTCTCTCCTCTCTCTGTCCATCTCCTCCTATCCGTGTCTCTGTCCACCTCCTGCTATTCCCTTTCTCTGACCATCTCCTCCTCTTCCCACACTCTGTCCATTACCTCCTTCCCCTGACTCTGTCCATCTCCTCTCCCTTCTATCGGTCCATCTCATGCTCTTTCCTTTCTCTGTCCATTACCTCCTCCCCTGTCTCTCTCCATCTCCTCCTCTTTCCTTTCTCTGTTCATTTCGTCGTTTCATCTTTCCTTTTCCACTTACCCCTCTCTCTCCGTCTACCCCCTCCACCCATCTGTGTCCATCTCTTCTCTGGCCCTTGCTGTCTTTCCATCACCTCCTCTTCCACTCCATCTCCAGGTTACCGCTCTCAACAAAATAGTAGGCTGGTGGTTATAACACACCACAGTATTTCTTTTCAAATCTAGCTAATATATGTATCGAATTTGGTTGAAATCGTTCCTGCGATTTAGGATGAGCTTTTTACCCTTGGGTTTGCCCATGTACGCACTTGTAATATATATTTCGCATATATTTAACATATTTCACACTTACTTGTACACATATTTCACTTGTTTCTCTAGTGAATTTCGCCCTGCCTTTTCATTTTCAAGCAGCTCAGTGCTTATTTCGTTGTATTTCGTGAACTATGTGCTATACAGTTATATAATTTTGTAGACAGATGCATGTGCAGGTACCGCCTGCAAAATGTGTTGAGACTAGAGTTAGTTGTAAGGAATCAATATATTAAAACATCGTCATGCATGTCCCCCAGTTTTTCATGTATCTCAGTCTTTATTACTTCAATCTCCTGAACTATGTGTCGTACAATGATATATTTTTGTAGGAACATTCAGTGGATAGTGTCTGAAAAATGAGTTATGAACACAGTAAGGAGTAAAGAAGTAATAAGTTAAAAGGTGAGAGTTCACATAGGAAGCTGTTAAGTTTTCTCTTTCATGATTCTATGGGGATCGTCAGTGAGAAAAAGTTTCTTAAAGGTTCAAAATTATGTGTTAAGTTTGTTACAGGTCTCTAAGTGCTATCAATCTCAAATACTAGATGACTAAATTGTAGGTGTTCACATGTCAGGGACTACACTGATTTTTCACCTCCACCCCTTTGATAGTAGATTGGTCTACCCCATACCCCCACAGTGATTATTTCCAGACAGTAAGTGATATGTGTACCAAGTTTGGTTGAAATCAGCCCAGTGCTTTAGGAGGAGATGTGGAACATACATACATACATGTATGAGCGTAGATAAGTATTGGAGTAAGGGTGATTCTGCACAACTCTGCATTGTTGGCAGATGTATCCAAGATGGTGGCGATGACGTCATCCAAGATGGCAGCGTCTAGACTTGGCAACAGCATATGATGTCATCCAAGATGGTATGGCGAAATGGTGGGAAATCCCCTCCGCCTATGCCCAACATAAGTGTTTATTATTTTGCAAGCAATGTCTCCACCACGAGATCTAGACTACAACTGACCTAGTACACATTACTGCCAATAGAGGGTACTATCATCCCTCCTATGACCTAATCCCAGATGTTCGTCTGTAGGGGGAAATTGGCGCGAAAATGATTCAGGCTGCGCTGGGCTGCTGGGGGAGGGTAAGGAAGGAGTGCACTCTATTTAGTTTGGAACATTTTATTTAGGGATTGAGTATATTTATCACACTGACTCAAAACACTCGTCCCCATGTGCTTGGGGTCACAATACACAGTCTGCAGATACGCAAACTATTCCTAATTTTCCGAAATAATTTCAGTACAGACCTGCAAACTGCTCCTAAATAATGCAGCACAGTGATTTGTAGACACACTCAGTACTTGTAAACTGTCCAACAAGCGCATGGCATAGCCTACAGGCCTGCTCGCAAAATAATGCAATCGAGGCACGCAAGCACTGCCCCCCCCCCCCCCAGGCTGTCCACCGGACCATGAAGTAATGCGGTCGTCAGCTATCAAACCACACACAGATGCCTGCATATATCAAAGGGAAAATCCCTTTCATACTTGATTTCTGAGAAATTCCTATCCAAATACGTGTTCACCTTGACACACGTGCTAACATGATCACATGGAAGCGGAGCCACGAGCCGCCGTCGAATGCAAATGAAAGTTGCATCTAGGTGCCATTGATGACGTGATCGGTCGGAAGCAAAAACTTATTTACGGAGAGCACACGCTCCAAGCTGGGCCGCATGCGTAGGTTCGTCGCTACCCTCCCTCTAACTGCGGTCCGGTGAAGATGCTGCAGAAATTCGTTCCACAATATCACAAGCTGCTTCCTATTTAGTGAGTCTAAATGACCATGCGTAACGTGTGGCTGATGCATCGCCACGCGTAGCTACTTTATATCGCAAGGGCATCCTGCAACGTTTTCAATTTTATACCAAAGCCACACTGCTATCTAAAATAATAACCAAGTCTAACTCTAGTAAATTGCATAGTGTCCCAGAAATACTTAACGTGCACTTTTGTAGAAGTTCCCGTGTTGTCTCAGCTTGTATGCATGGAAATGCTTGCCCTAAATGAACCTCTTTACGAAAATAACGCAGAATAGCCCCGAAAGCAGTCTTCCTCGCGGACCTAGCGTGGTACCCACTCCATCACGTGCGCTCCTTCCTGCTCTCAACATACGCAAATGTTCTCACCACTATGTAGAGCCTCCTATATACCGGCACAAAGGATGTGAATGAACCGAGCATTATGATTGGATCTTATCGAATTTACCCATTCAATTACTGATGCCGCCAGTATCGAAGCACTGGCCACCTCTTCTTTCTCGGACTTCCTGCAGTAAAATTATTTTGCACAGATCGCTAATGTGCATTGACAGTTAAACCCATAAGCTTGTCTATAGATCATCAAATACACACCAGACTCACAAGGATATTGGAAGTCAGGAACATATCCACCAGTGTAACTACAATTAAATATTACGGTTGCTGTTACAGTCTGACACTGATTGTTGTACAGTTAATGTCTCCTCTTGATGGCGGTGCTTCTGGAATCAATCTCAGTATCTACAGCACACATAATTTTCCACATAAAAAATCTCTTGCGGTTATCATTGTGCTGAATCTCTACATCCCTCACGATAGAACACACAATCATCCTCTCTAGTCATGCCACAACATAAACCAAACTAACTTTACAGTGCAATACGTACTCATTTTAAACAACATAAGCCACAGTAACTTTACAATTCAATATATACACATTTTACGCAAAGAGTGCAGTTATCTTTTGTATCTGTACGGCACCCGAAAAAATTATGGTATGCCTACACTCACAAAGGTTATATGTCACGATGCTCCCCAGTCTTAGGAAAGCACCGTCAGCTTTTTCTTTCTGTCATTCAGCGCCATACAAAATCATCCCTTTTACATCAGAGCACCCTCAGCTGACTCTCTGAACTCTTCTACAGATTCTACATCGTTTCCCCTCAGCACAGACGCGTTACTGTTTCTGCTCCGAAGCTTCTCGTTTCTTTTTAGACATCTCCAGACTTGGGGATTACAATAACATACGTATTTTCGCATGGTTCACCATAATATCATACCATTTTCGAGGTACTTCTCTTTATCAAGCAATAGGCGGCCACCTACCGATCGCTAGAACATAATTCGCAAGATATAGAATGGAAATTATTTCTCTACAAACCCCAAATTTAGCGAGGCGTAGCGTGCTGTAAACCACTGAGTAACTAGAAACTAATATAGGAAACTGATATTTACACTCTCAAATACCGATGTTGGTGATGTAACAGATTCCAAATCACCCCTACAATTTACAAGCTAACTACGTTCTCTCCCACGTCTAGACAACAGGTAAACGTGTCTTCCACATGCCTGATGGTCACAACACAATCAATCTTCTTTCAACTAAATAAAGGCGTGAAATGTGCAGAAGCAGTCAACCGAACAATTTACATGGGAGTGAATAACACTCCAGCACAAACACACTTCCATACATAATCTTCTCAAATTTCCACTTGATCACTAAAGTCGCCCAACACATACTAAGTACTAGTTCGCTATTCTGTCGTCTAGAGGATAGCGAAGTTAACTCAGATACATTCCTACACTCCAACAGGCCTCTGCATTCGGTCAGCTGCTGCTGTTAAGGGGAAACTTGAATCATTCCAACCACAGGCCACGCATACACAGAATTATGCCAGGAAACCGCTCACATATATGATTTATCAATGTACATTCAATTGAATGCTACGATCGCGGTCTCAGCTGAATGTCATTCGACAATGAGCGAAGTACCGGAAGTAGGAAATACACCCTGCTGTTGGCAGTGGCTCTGGAAAGAGAAATATCACTACCTTTCTTATGACTTGACATACTCTTCCCTATGCTTTCACAGTACCCCAAGCCAAATCCATACCCTCATTACGACTGGACATAGTTATTTCCGTTCCACAACCACATACTTTATAAACCTGATGATATTCTCAATGGAGAGAAGTCTTCCGAAGTAAGAGTAATTTCAGGTGTGCCGCAGGGGAGTGTCATAGGACCGTTGCTATTCACAATATACATAAATAACCTGGTGGATGACATCGGAAGTTCACTGAGGCTTTTTGCAGATGATGCTGTGGTGTATCGAGAGGTTGTAACAATGGAAAATTGTACTGAAATGCAGGAGGATCTGCAGCGAATTGACGCATGGTGCAGGGAATGGCAACTGAATCTCAATGTAGACAAGTGTAATGTGCTGCGAATACACAGAAAGATAGATCCTTTATCATTTAGCTACAAAATAGCAGGTCAGCAACTGGAAGCAGTTAATACCATAAATTATCTGGGAGTACGCATTAGGAGTGATTTAAAATGGAATGATCATATAATGTTGATTGTCGGTAAAGCAGATGCCAGACTGAGATTCATTGGAAGAATCCTAAGGAAATGCAATCCGAAAACAAAGGAAGTAGGTTACAGTACGCTTGTTCGCCCACTGCTTGAATACTGCTCAGCAGTGTGGGATCCGTACCAGATAGGGTTGATACAAGACATAGAGAAGATCCAACGGAGAGCAGCGCGCTTCGTTACAGGATCATTTAGTAATCGCGAAAGCGTTACGGAGATGATAGATAAACTCCAGTGGAAGACTCTGCAGGAGAGACGCTCAGTAGCTCGGTACGGGCTTTTGTCAAAGTTTCGAGAACATACCTTCACCGAAGAGTCAAGCAGTATATTGCTCCCTCCTACGTATATCTCGCGAAGAGACCATGAGGATAAAATCAGAGAGATTAGAGCCCACACAGAGGCATACCGACAATCCTTCTTTCCACGAACAATACGAGACTGGAACAGAAGGGAGAACCGATAGAGGTACTGAAGGAACCCTCCGCCACACACCGTCAGGTGGCTTGCGGAGTATGGATGTAGATGTGGATGTAGATGTAGATGCTCAAATGGGACCATATCACGCACCCACCACTATTACTAAGTATAATACCTAGTCAATAACTGATTGCCTGCGATACGAAATAATACTGACCGAAAATCAACAATGGGTGGGCATGTCTCTTATGTTTTTCTTGCAAGTGCTACCATTGGTTCATAGAAAGAGAGACATAATCGGCCAGATGTTAAAGAAAAACCCGATCGCAGCAACTACCGTATGTTACTGTCACAAGCGATCTTGGTTCTACAGGTGCACACACGTATCCAGGTTAAAAGCAATACCTGCTTTACGAATCGAGATGTGACTTTACCTTTAAATGAGATGGTTTTTTCCTGACAAATACCGTGATGGTGATCGTAGGAGTGTGTAAGCCCACGATGCAACCTTGGGTTAAAATTGCCTCATTTTGAAAGTGATTCGGCTAAGGAACGTAATATGTAAGCGGTGTTTGCGACTCCCTCACACTGCCACAACTAGATGATTCTATAGTATTTCTAGCGCATTCTGTCTCCATACCATGTCAGAGGTTCTGCTATGTATCCACTGAGTTATAGGCGATGACTGATTGGGAAGGAACACAAACAGTAGTAGATCATGTGCCGATTGAGGTATTATGAAATGTACACTAGCTTTTTCAGATCTCTAGTGTTACGCTATCCGCTAGAAATGATGTCCATCATTTGGAATAAGGTTATTCCATTCAAACACATACCTGCATTGTATCACACACTCAAGTGAATCATATTTCTGGCACTCTCATATCTCGAAACGAGTCCCCTCCCTCGAACCTGTCTGCTACAGTGAAATTACAACCTGGTTTTAGTCACCCCTACACATCTTGCAACTGCTCCCGTTTCTACAGCTTTACGCTCGTGATCGTTCCAACTTAAGACGGAACTTAGCAGAAGTCCGAGAAAACCATACCCTCCACCTTCTGCAACCCTTGTAGAAACAGAACGATCTGAGTTAGTGCTACGAGACTGTGTTTTGACCATTCGGCTGAAATGCACGCAATGCATTATGTCCGCAAACTACATACAAGTACTACAGATGTGCGTCCATTCAAATCAATCAGCCCAACATGCTATCATCATTATTCTCTATCCCCCAACATAGAAAAATTTCGAACTATAAGAGCTCGTCCTATTTTGAAGTCACCCAGGCACCGATGCTGACGCAGTGACTCAAAGCTGCAGAGCTTCCCAGAATAGCGTCGTGTGCAGCCCTTCAAGCATTCCTAACGGTATACCTCGCCCATCACCGAATTTACACCTCAAACCGTTGCTGCTACTGCTGCCTATTAAATATACAGGCACGGCAGAGGCCACTTTAAAGATCGATCACCTTTACTCTAGGCGAATGGTCGTATCCCACAGACTATACTAAGTCGCAAGAGACGCTCCCTCTCGTCCTGATTCAAACGCTGTTTTCTAGCACGCTTTTGTACAACGCCAAACATTTCGTTTTTCTGCCACGACTTCGAGGCCAGTATCAGTTTATAAATTGACATTAAGAGCTTCTGATCCACGGCCTTTCGCAGGAAACTAGACGTTCCGGGATGTAAATCATATTCTTACGGTGGACAGCATAACACACCACACATCCGTTGATTTTAAATAAATGACACTTACAACATAAGCAAACTGAATGAGTTTTATGGCGTTGGCATAGGTCTCCAAACTACAGTCCGAAGGTGATTCACGGGCGCTACATTTACACTCGTCTCTCACACTGACGCAATAGTTGATGCCCCTGCGCCCCTTTCGACTAATTTCTCATATGGCACTGATGTACGCGATCAGTGTGTCGGTGTATATCCACCCCAGAAGTTGCTGTCCGTGCACCAAAACTTTTTCCCCAACTCAAACAAGCGCTATCAGTCAATCATTACGCGGTAACCAGTGCTCGGATGGGATGGAAAAGACTGCAGCATCATTGCCACAGATACTACTACAACGCCGCGCCAACACGAGGCTGGCAGCCCGTCGTCTGCACTCTAGCGGGCTGTGCAGCTCGGCGGAACTGCAGTGTGCCTCATTCACTTCTTAGCTAGATTTCGTCCTAGGTAGATGCACTTTCATAATCGGCCCTCAGCCAGTTCTGTTTGCATCGATTCTCTGAGGAGGGTCCATCAGGCTTAGTCCCTGAGAATATGTTGTTAGTTCACAGACACCGCTGCAGTCCTACAAACTACTGAAGGTAAGTAATTTTCATTGTACTATGTGTTTCTCTAATAATAATCCTCCTCTCTAACAGTGTGCCGTACCGCATATTATTGCAACCTGGACTCCTTCAGCTCCTTTCAACTCGGCCTCCTACTTACTTGCATTTATTAACGAGCTGAAAACACCGACGCGTTTTGTGCCTCTAAACAGTGAGACACAATAAATAAAATGGCTACGAGTCTGGTCCCCTATTTCCGAGTTCACTAAACTACCTGCGATTCCGGTTCTTTGCTTCCGTGTTTGTCCACTTAGTTTGGCCTAGGTTGGTGACGTGCCTTCGCCCTGCTTACACTGGTTGCTCACTTTTCCGGTTTGCCCTCGTCTGCGGTACGGTAGTTGCTACCCGCTTCACGGATTTGCTGGCTTTGTTTGTTGCACCACGGCTTCGCAAAGAGAACAACCTTCACTGCCCGAGCTTTTACAATTTCAGACGCATCAGATGACGCAGTTGCTCGCAGCGATGCGAGCACTAGTGGCCGTGCAGACTACGGCGGCGCGAGCGAACACGACGCCGCCGCCGGCGCCTCCACCACAGACACCGGCACCGCCGTTCCGACGCTTCGACCCTGACACGGAACGTCGGGACGAGTGCCGGGCGCAGCTCGAAGCACACTACGAGGCCTACAAAGTTGCAGGTAATGCGCGGATGCCTTTCCTTATTGCCCACGCTGGTGTGGAACTGTATTGCGTTTTAGTGAAACTCTTCCCCGCCTCCCGCCCGGAAGAACACTTGTATAACGACGTGCTCCGCAAGTTGGACGCACATTACGGCGACAGTGTCGATGTCGTCGCTGCGCGTTATCAGTTTTTTCGCCTGCGGCGTGACCTCTGTCGGACTAACCGCTCGTGGATTGCAGTCTTGCAAGGGCTTACGTCCGACTGTGACTTAGTGTGCCTGCGGACTGTCCTATGCAGATGTCACGGTCACAGGCGCTATCGCGAAAAATGTGACGGATCGTCGCCTCCGGGAACAGATCCTCAAATGTAAGAATCCTACTTTGCAAGAAGTGTTAGATTTGCTGGATCGCCAGGACACGTCGGACAGGGCAAATTCGGCGTTCGATGCGACGCCAGGCGTGTGCTTCTCACAACAGGCAGCGCGCTCCGCTTCGCCGTGGCCGGCTCCGCCACACTGCAAGCAGGCGCGTAAACATTTGGCTCACCTAGATTCAAATCTTGTCTTAAGTGTTTTAGTGCTCATCCCCGGGACGAGTGCCCTTCCCGTCGGGCTCAGTGTTTTCTGTGACAAAACAGGTCGTGTTCGAGCCGTGTGTTCTAAACGGAACTCTCACCCCACACACGTGTCAGGTTCGCGTAATTCGCAGCGGCTCTCGCCATTGAACTGACTTTGAGCAACCTATGGACCTTAATGCAATTTTTGTACAGGCTTCTCCGCCACGTGCGTCTCCCACGATTCAGGTGCCTAGCCACACTTCCTCAGACACTCTCCATCGCGTTGAGCGCGGTGCACGCAAACTGTTTGTGATTCTCCGCATTGCTCGACGTGCTGTGCGTTTGCAGTTAGATATTGGTGCTTCGGTTTCTTCATTGACTCAAAAGATATATGCATTGCTCGGCTCACCGCCGCTCGCCTTCCGAGCTGACTGCTTTCACAGGACAAAAAATTTGGGTGCTCGGTCTGTGTAGTGTACAGGCCACGTACGGTGCCACCACCAGAACAGTGACTTTCCACGTCGTTCAATCGCGTGATGCTACAAACATTTTCGGACTAGATGCATTTGAACTTTTTGGCCTCTCGGTGCAAGACAATGTCCTGTCCGTCTCCGCTAGTGACCATAATGAGAGTGTTGACTCCCTGTGTGCGTCGTTTAGTGAACTTTTCTCCGACGTCTCGGCCTGCGCTTCTAATTTCGCTGCGCATGTTGTACCGGCGCGCTCGCCCGGTCCCGCATGCGCAACGTGACGCAGTGGCTGCGGAACTCGTGCATTTGAAAGACGTCGGGGTCCCACAACCCTTGTCTGCCTCACCCTGGGCGTCACCGATAGTGTCAACAAACCTAATGGTCGACTCCGCATTTTTCCAGATTTAAGTCCACAGTGAATCCCCAGACTGTTGTTGCTACTTTTCCTTTGCCGCGCCTTGGACATATTTGATAAGTTGGGTGCGGGAAAGTATTTTTCTACAATTGATTTGAGAGACGCGTACTTCCAGATTCCTCTCGACGACTCGTCGCAGCGCTACTTTGTCATAAACACTCACTTTGGACTGTTCAAGTTTCGCCGACTTCCTTTCGGTTGTGCTTCGGCGCCAGCTATTTTTCAGTCGTATTTGCAGCAATTGTGTGCTACGTTTACAGGGTGCTCTAATTATCTAGACGATATTGTAGTGTCAGGTCGCACGCCTGCTGAACATTTGCAGAACTTCAAAACGTTGTTTAGTTTCCTTTGACAGGCTGGTCTCAAATGTAACAAGAACAAGTGCAACTTTTTCAGACTGAGATATAATACTTAAGCCGTGTGATTAATGGACAGGGTATCCACCCCTCACCGTCGCATCTCCGTGGGATCAGAGACTTTCCGGCGCCTACGAACGTGAAGGAACTCCAATCTGTGTTGGGAAAAATTACTTATTACATTCGATTCATTCCTAACGCCGCTCAGATAGCAGCGCCTTTGCATCGCCTCCGTCGTAAGAATGTGCCTTTCGTGTGGTGTACAGATTGTGACGCTGCTTTCCGCCAGCTCAAATGTGCGTTGCTCAGTGATGGATGTTTGGTTCCTACCGGCCTGTGGTTTTGGCTGTCGATGCGTCTTCGCACGGCATCGGCGCGGTTCTCTCGCACCGCCTACATTCGGTCGATCGCCCGATCGCATTTGCCTCCAAATTGCTGAATTAGACGCAACAAAACTACTGATAGAAAAGGAAGCTCTTGCTATTGTCTGTGGAGTCGGCAAGTTCCACGGCTTTTTGTACGGTCGGATGTTGTATCTGGTTACCGACCACAAGCCTTTGACGTCGTTGTTCCACCCGTCCGAGCCCGTTCCGGCCCGTACGGCGCAGAAATTGCAACGTTGGGCAGTGTTTCTGGCCGACTACAATTACGAAATTTTGTGCCGGCCTACGGCTCAACATGGCAATGCCGACGCGTTGTCTCGTCTTCTTATCGCTCCGGACGACGCCTTTGACTCCTCCGAAATGTGCCTCTACATAGAGTCGCAAGACGCACTTTGCCGACGGTTTTCCGGTCGACTTCCGTCGTATTGCGTCCGTGACGGCCGCCGACGCCTCTCTACCCCTAGTTTTGCAGTACATCCGTACGCAATGGCCGCCGTCTGATTCACAAATTCCTGACCCCCCTGGTTCGGCGTTATTTTGCACAACACCCGATAGTTAGTCAGCTCACCACGGTGTTCTATTACTCCGAGCGGAAAATGATCAATCCCGTGTCGTGGTACCTCGTTCTTTGCGGTCGGTAATTCTCCGCCTTCTCCGCCTTCTCCGCCTTCTCCGTGTCGGTCACTGGGGTATTGTGCGGACGAAACAGCTTGCTCGATGTCATTGCACCTGGATCGGTGTCGATCGCGACACTGAAGATTTGCTCGCTACTTGTCAGTCTTGCGCGGAGTATCAGTCTGCTCCCCGCCGACAGTTCTTTGCGTGGCCGATTCCTAAAGCTCCTCGGCAGCCTCTTCGTGTCGATTTCGCGGGTCCGTTCTGGGACGCCCGCTGGTTATCGATGCTTACAGCAACTTCCCCTTTGTTGTCCCGATGGTTTCCACTACCTCGTGGAGTGCCATTCGGATGTCGACGCCGATTTTCTGTCTGGAGGGTCTGTCGGAAGTGTTCGTCTCCGACAACGGCCCCAGTTTGTCTTATAACACTATGTTCTGCTACTGCTATACCATAACCTCGAATCTGGAGGCAGTTCGCAAACACAATTATTTTGTTAGAGTAATAATGGTATAAAGCAACTGAGCAGTGTTACCCTCTGAAAGGAATTTTGTTATGTTGACCGTGTTGCACCTAACGGAGGTGGCTTATCGGAAAAGAAAGTCAGAATTACGTAAATATTTGAACAGTAACAAATAAAATTTTGCTTATCTGCACTGTTTAACGGATAAAGAAAACGGTCGCCAGCCTAACTAGGCAAGAGAATGATTAACATTCTCGTTCAAGAAAATAGTTATTAGTAACTTTAATGGATAAACACAACCTATACTTTGTCACACGCGAGTGCAGTGAACTCTGACACATACATATGTTTACGGTAAGATTGAAACTAACAGAGCAGCACAAACTATTTGCAAAATTATAACAGATACCGAAACACACTATTACTTTCAGGACTTACACAAAGTGAATGGTCTTTATAACATTACTATTAATATTTACTTGTAATACACAAGAGAGACAAACACTTAGCAATCATGAACATATAATTTTCTACTATTGCAGTTTCCCACTTTTACTACAGCGAAACACAATGTTGACAAAATTGCAAGAAACTGACTCACCTTTTAGAATTTACTACAGACAACAATGTGTCATTTACTTTATAAGCCTCAGTCTCAAGAACTTTTAATTTTGAAGTTGGCAACAGCACTTTAATAAGCAGTTTTAATAGGAATATTTTCAGCAAACAACATTTACTTTAACTCACTCTCTTGCCACATTAATTTTAACTTTCTTTTTATTATGTTGAAGAGACATTAATGAGCAAAATACTGAGCTTTAATGTTCTCTTAGTAAGGACACTCGGATGTCACTTTAGCTCAAACGGAGAGGAACCTGAGAGGTGTTATGATGAGGAGAAAAATCAGAGTAGGTACATAAATTCAGATATAAATTACCTTATATTTGAGCACACCAACACATCCATTAAGCTGATCCTTCACTGTACATCATTGTAGTATTCCGATGTAATGATTGCGCAATGTGGTGGCAACTGCATGTTGTTGGGTGGAATTGCAGGTAGAATTGCTGGACTCTGGTGGCGATGATTGATACCAATCCCAGAATATTTCCAGCTATTTATCCATTCTTCCGAGGCATTAGAAAGCGGCAGGAAAAGCCTCTCTCGGAACCAGCACAATATGCATCTTTTACATGGCAGTCCCCGACTCGTAGCTTGTCCCCGACTGACTATTAGTTCCACCTTTCCTACCTAGGCCAACCACAATTTGCGCGCGCTACACAGTTCCGTTCCCTAGGGGAACCACACTACCTCTTATACACAAAATTACTAAGATTCCTAAGTGAGGATCAGCAGTTTACATAACAGCAAACAAACGCATTGAATAACACAGAACATTTGCACATATTAACATTTCTACAAAAAATTATTCACACAGAAATTACAATTATATATAGAGAGTTTTTTTCCCTCCAAATGGGACAAAGAATTTAAATGACAGATATACTACTTTGCATAGAACCAAACCATGACATCAAAGTTTGTACAAAGAAAGGAGTATACAATTTTATGTTGCGATTCAAGCAAACACATTTACAGAAGCACAGCAATGTAACATTAAATAAAACAAAAGCAAAATAAATCAGTACAACATTAGAGATATGGTGTTACAGTCTCCAAGGAATTTGAAACATTTTGTGCTGCCGACGGCTTTCGCCATCTGACTACCGGCCCGTTCCACCTGCAGTCGAACGGCGAGGCCGAACGGTTCGTCCGAACATTCGGCTCGGAGATGACTAAGTTGCGCGCTACGCATTCTCGCGAGCATGCTCTTCGGACCGTTTTGTTGTCCTACCGCTCCCAGCCGCATGGTACTCACTCCGTCTGAATTGCTTCACGGTCGCGCCGACAGGTAGCCTCCTTCGCCACTCGCTTCCGCTGCGTCGCCTCTTTCCGTGCCGCACGCTGTGGTCTTCTACAGAGTTTTTACAGGCAGGCGGCGCATCGCCCGCTCAATATGTTTCTGGTCCGCCCGGCTGGGCCAAGCGGCACAGGAAGCAGCTACGGCTGTGCCGCCTTCCGCGCCCCCCCCTGCACTCCAGCCACCGACGGCCTAGACGCCGGCTACCGCCAGGCGACGCCGCCCTCGCCGCCCTCGCCGCCTCCGCCACTGCCTCAGGCTCCCGCCTCGCCGGTCACTCCGCCGCACGCCGCCACTGCGGCCCGTGGACGTCGAGCACTCCCCGTACCCTTCGGGCCTACCTGGGGATGGTGTGCGGTCTGAGGAGGTTTGTGTACCGAGTTTTTCCCTCGCTCGAATGTGGGACCGCGGGCGGGCAGTCCCTCTGTCCGCCCCCTCAGTTGTGCCGCCCCCGGGTCCCTCGTCCCGACGTCGCAAGCCTTACTCCACGACGCCACGACGTTTTGGGGGGAGGGGTGTAGTATCATTGCTACAGATACTACAACGCAGCGCCAACACGAGGCTGGCAGCCCGTCGTCTGCACTCTAGCGGGCTGTGCAGGTCGATGGAACTGCAGTGTGCCTCGTTCACTTCTTAGCTAGATTTCGACCTAGGTAGTTGCACTTTCGTAATCGGCCCTCAGCCAGTTCTGTTTCCATCGATTCTCTGAGGAGGGTCCATCAGGCTTAGTCCCTGAGAATATGTTGTTAGTTCAGACACCGCTGCAGTCCTACAAACTACTGAAGATAAGTAATTTTCATTGTACTATGTGTTTCTCGAATATTAATCCTCCCCTCTAACATTGTGCCGTACCGCATATTATTGCAACCTGGACTCCTTCAGCTCCTTTCAACTCGGCCTCCTACTTACTTGCATTTATTAACGAGCTGAAAACACCGACGCGTTTTGTGCCTCTAAACAGTGAGACACAATAAGTACACCATCTATGTACTCCAATAATCATCACAGTTTATAGCGCAAACAATTTTACAGTAACTTGCGATGCCACTGTCCTAATGTACGGTAATATTTTTAGAGCATGCGGCATCGGACGTCTGAAAAGCGGCTATCGCGTGTAATGAGCCTGAATATCTTTGCTATGTAGTTCAGACGACTACACGGAATTACTGAATAAATATTGGCGATGGCGTACAAGAAATCGAATGTTAAATGAATTCTGAATTTCATTAACAAAAATAACCTCTTTGAAGTGACTGAGCAGAATGCACTAACTGGTGTACGTTAATCACGCCTAGCAGGCGAACAACATTTACGTAACACAACATACACACACATATGATAGACACTTGAACTTGGTGTAAGTTAGATTGATCTACACCAATTGTCAGTAATGATTTTAATGTTACTGAATTTCCATTGTACAGAAGGTACAATGAGTATTGTAGTGGCAATAAATTCATTAATAGAAAAATCTATGAACACTATAAACTGATGGTTACTATAGACGTTAAAAACATTACTTTAGAATCATTTTGTTCTAATGAAACTGAATGAGTTTTTACGTTGATAATGTACTTAAAAGCCACCACATCGAGTTGAACTGTAATTAATGTGGCACAGTACCTGGCGTCTTCTGTCAGTTGTATCATCCGGCGTTTGTTGTAAATTTTCGGCGATAACTCCGATTATATCCTCTTGTTGCATTAATACGTCGATACTCACGTAATATAGCCTTTTTACTGGTATTGCTGCAAACACACACACACACACACACACACACAATACTCGTTAAAGCCTGTACTATGGTAAGTGATTGGGGTTCACCTTATGAGAAAGGATTTTCGTATAGATATCGACCGTGTGTACCTGAATGGTGGTAAATCAGACTTACACCCACTCTGTAATAACTATGATCCGTCAAGCAAGTCCGAAATGCAATTACACGTCAGGATGGACCAAAAGCAACGCTGAAGATGCTACCAATTTGATAATAATACGGTCGCCAGCCTAATTAGGCATTAACTGAGTTTCTTCCCTGTACAAGTTGGTGTATATTCATGCAAAACACGTAGTATCACTGTATACTATTGTAGAATTTTAGAACCAGAAAATCTATTGAACTGATTGTTTCACGTTCTGTACTGACATGGAAAACCCATAAATACATAACACTACACTAGAATGTATACTACAAAATTTTATACTGTCTATTAATCTGATTAAAATAGGGCATAGGTTACCCTAGAAATAGCACTTTCGAGCAACACACAAAATTTCAATTTTGATAAAGATAAAACACTGATAAATTTTGGCTTTTATATTGACTTTAACTTTTGCTGGTCAAACCAATTTAGAACACTTCAGAATTCAAATGAATAAAAGGGGGGGGGGGGGTTCCTGAAACTGTTATGATCACTATATTAAAAAAAAATGATTACTGAAATTATGATGCGTTCAAGATTTCCAGTATGAGTTACTACTTTTTGTCTGATTTACTGCTCATTTAAATACCTTTATATCTGTCTCGAAATAATTAAACTTCATTACTATATCAATATTAAAGTTATCTTTAAACTTCGTTAGACCTTCGTTATTCATTTACTGGTTCATTTACAAAACAGTTCTTTAAACACCATTCTAACATAGATAGGTCTACAGATAATTATTATTAACACAAAATTCAATTTCTCATTTCGGGACACTCGGATTGCACAACATTTGGAAAGGACCCTGTCTAGGTTAGTTGTGAGGATAATTAAATGATGGGAAAGTTCTGGTAAAATTTAGGTTATTATTGAACAATTCACTCTCTGGTCCATACGAATACAGTACTAAAAGTTTCAACCTGCTTGTATCGATGCGGCGGTTGGCTGGCGGCGAGATGGCGAGGCACAGAGCACACATACAACCATAGCCATGGCTCTTGACGTATCGGCACTTTAATTCTTCTTAGCGCCGCAATACTTTTCCATTTAGTGCCTATGGAATTTTGCCATGCTGTGTGGGCGTTGGAACGGCATACCCGAAGCTCAATGAAGCTACGTCTTCCAGGAGAGCCCCCTCGCTCCAGAAGGTGTTGCTCAGACCAATTCCAAACTCCAACTACTACTGAGCCCATTGTACCGTGCAGTGCCCGTGTGCATTTTCCCGCGCTCGCCTGCCATCCACCTTTTACCGCTCCCTGACGGGCCGGGCATTCACCCGAGGTTTTGCATTCTACATATCCTAACACATTGCCTACGTATGGACCAGACGCACAATTACAATTTTAAACATCTTACAACAGTTCCAAAATTAGTTACATTTCAATTCTATTACAATATTGATTGACATTTGACATAAACATTAATATTTACATTGAAGCTTGTTTACAGTTTTCTTAACACAATTACAAGAAACAAAAAAAGAAATGAAATCAGAACATCAATTACACAAGTTTAATCGAAAATTCAGATGGGAATAATTACTTATATGTACTATATTACAGAGTCGTTGTTGCAATTCGTGGAATGCACTTTGAATCACAAACTTATTATTTCACTCAGACATTACACTGTAGAGAACTTGACTTGATAAATACATAACTGGTTCGCTACGGATAAATGTACTTGTTATGGCGGCGGTATAAAATGCACTGTTCATAAAAACACTGTCGTGCGATAACTACTAGTTTGTTGCTTGTGCTGGCGTGAGCTCATCAATGGATCTCATATGGTAGTAAGATCACATTGCAACATTAGCTGCACACACTGGTCACTTCATACCTTGCTGCTGGTCGCTGCAGTCCGTCATAAATTACGCAGACTTCCGCAAGGCGTGCCATGTGCTTTTTGAGCGGGAACAGCAACTATATCGCTCACAAGGCGTCTCCGTCGAAATGTTGCATCCCGCAAGCCTTATTGTCCATTTGACTTGCTGACATACCATAAATCCAGTTCGTGTTTGTTGTAAGCTCACTTTTAACCGTCTGTAAGCAACGTTACCGTACCGTACTAAAACCGTCAATTGCGTGCCGCGCAATCTCTGTTCTGCATCTGAACAGTTCCAGCCAACACCTCTCTCTACTGCCAAATTCACGCGCCAACCTGCATTGTCCGCGTTCTCGGGGATTTCCCTCACATTTAAACATTAATTTACTCTATGCCAAGTTCTCTATTTACAAATGGACATACCATAACATCACCTTATTAAATTAACTAATGTTAAATTAATATTTTTACTACACGTAATAATATTATCCTAGTTTAATGCTTCATTATTTCGTCGACTGAGCGCAGCACTATTCAGATACTGTGTTACTTGTAGCGCTATTTCTTTTGACTGCCGCCAGGCGGAAGCACCTGTGCTTTTGTTTGCACAACTAACCAACAGATGGCATGAGCGTTCACTTATTCAACTGCTGCGCCTTGGCTATGCTTCGTTGTGGCATTACAAACTTTAACACTGGCCACTGATGTGACAGCATGTTTTTACAATTTCAGTATCGTAGCTAAAACACCCCTTCTCCACTTTGGGAGTATCTGTGCGAACATGGATAGATAACTGTGCAGCACATCCATTCAGTGTTAAATCTCACACATAAATCATCAAAGCATACCAGACAGCGCTCCTCATATTTCTATCACCTCGAGCGTAGTGTTTAATGTACGACCTATCTCTATGGGTATGGTAGTCACAGAGCATTCTCGTAGTCTTAGGGAAAATTAGAGAATGAAAGACCATCCTCACACTGTCATTGACCAACCCGCCATCCAACACCGTTAGCGAATTAATCTGCAACTGACCAGAAGAAGACCACTACACTCCACCTCTCGTGAATGAATGGAACTTTCCTAGTCCTCACCCATCTCGAGATGTGTCCATGTCGAGGAGCTTAGCACTCCTTATCGATGTATAGTAACAGACTTCAAAGTGCCAGAATGTAATGGCAGACAGTTAATAAGAACAATTAACGAATGATACAATGAAGGCTTTCACGACCGGATGGTACTGTTGTTGTTAATTCTTCTGGGTTATATGGCCGTGGTCCATAGAATTCCTCTATTCCTAACGTTTCGTCCAATACTACGCTGGACATCTTCAGAGGTATGGCTGGTGCTGCTGAGTCCTGCCGACTGACGAGTCGGGCATCGGAGAGCGGCAGAATCGATAAGTGATTTTTATCTACGACGGACTATTATCGATAGTTACATTTTATCTTTGACTAGTTTTCTCTCTGCTACTATGTGCAAGCTAGACCACGCCCACTTTCCTCGGTATTTAGGCCGCTGTCCGACGCCCGACTCGTCAGTCGGCAGGACTCAGCAGCACCAGCCATACCTCTGAAGATGTCCAGCGTAGTATTGGACGAAACGTTAGGAATAGAGGAATTCTATGGACCACGGCCATATAACCCAGAAGAATTAACAACAATAAACGAATGATTTTTATAGGCGATGAAGCTCCAGACGGATGGAGTTACACATTTTCACGTAAATCATTCAAGCTATCAACTCTAAGGTACTGTTCTAGAGTCTAGGATCGGTATCTGGAAGGTATTCATAAGAGAGAACATAAACACATGCACTGCTACGGCTACAACGTTCTGCACATAAAACGTGTCTATAATGTTAGATCACTTGCGTTTCCGACCTATCAGACGTATGGAATGTAGCTTTGTTAATAGTTCTTTGAGAGAAATATATTTCAAGCGCATGACATATCCTCCTCCCCGGTTTCTCTATGAAAAACAATGTTATCGAAAAGCAAACCACTTGCTCTGCGTGATACGAGCACAATATAGCTTTCCGAAGACGTATAGTGTCCACTGTTCACATCCGAACAATGTTTAGAAATTATACGATGCCTGCATCAGATCTATATAAAATGATCGTTAGTATCGGGTGATACATCCTACAAGGAAACAGTAAAACGCATAGCAGCAGCGTCCGACATGTGAAAATTACAAGTCTTACCATCACTATGTAAACAGCACATCTGTCAGGCAAATGTGTACACGGGGATTGCAATGCGTCACAAGCTCCTATCGCTAATTTAGTTATGACGCTGAAGACTCGAATTTACACCCTAGATGCGATAGGGGGGATGGAATACATCACATTAATCAAAGTTTGTTTAGAGGAATCTGTCAAGTTTCATCATGAATGAGATGGAAGCCGTCTGATGAGCGACAGGTTTACCATTAACAATCGCAAGTAGACATTGCTTTAAACCGCATACAGAATACTTGGCTGTAAACGAGTAGAACGCAGGCTATGTCACGCAACTGATGCATCTGGACAAAACACTGGAGCAAATTGACCTCCAGTAAAGTCTTCTCTAGAATGAATCAGTCAACCATTTAATCTTAGCTCGTTACAGCTCTGTCTAAATCGATCACCCCGTCCACTCTGTTATCCTTTAACGCAGATGCAAGTAAGTGAAGATCCTCTGTGCTCCTGAAAAGCATCAAATACAGTAGTCTACTCACGTGTATCACTGGTACCTCAACAGACATACTTGTTCCCATGTACAAATTGTTCCATGTGAACCACAAGATAGCCAAGTACTTCCTCAATTTCACAGCATATCGGAGTATATTCTGTCAATTTATACCTAGTCCATCGTCATTTTTCGCAATTCTATTTTAGGTCAGATCTATGCATGCAATCACGACATAACATCTCGTTCTGTGTTCTAAAATTGCCTATAAATATAGCACAGCTTCCAACACCTAGCAAAAATCCACTGATCAGGAGGCACAATATAGCACTGTACTCGACTGTATCCAGTCACATCCACGTTCGGAGACCGTTTGCTCTATATTCTGTATGACTTTGTATATGCATGGAACGATGCAGTTGGAACGATCACATGTGTAGAAATGTGAGCAGTTGCAAGATGTGTAGGGGGTGACTAAAACCAGGTTGTAATTTTGCTGTAGCAGACTGGTTCGAGCTTCAAATGGCTCTGAGCACTATGGGACTTAACACCTATGGTCATCAGTCCCCTAGAACTTAGAACTACTTAAACCTAACTAACCTAAGGACATCACACACATCCATGCCCGAGGCAGGATTCGAACCTGCGACCGTAGCAGTCGCGCGGCTCCGGACTGAGCGCCTAGAACCGCTAGACCACCGCGGCCGGCTGGTTCGAGGAAGTTGACTCATTTCGAGATATGAGAGTGCCAGAAATATGATTCACTTGTGGATATGATCCGATGTAGGTACGTGCTTGAATGGAAAGATTCGAAATCATAGACATCATTTCTAGTGGATAGCGTAACACTAGAGATCTGAAAAAGCTAGTGTACATTGCATGTGATCTCAAATGGCACATGATCTACTACAACTACTGTTTGTGTTCTTTCTCAATCAGTCATCACAAATAACTCAGTGGATACATAGCAGAACCTCTGACATGGCATCGAGACAGAATGTGCTAGAAGTACTATAGAATCATCTAGTTGGGGCGGTGTGAAGGAGTCGCAAATACCGCTTATATACTACGTTCCTTAGCTGAATCACTCAAAATACGGCAATTTTATCCCGAGAGTAAATCGTTGGCTTACACACTCCTACGATGACCGTTTCGGTAGTTGTCCGGAAAAACCGCCTCATTGAGAAGTAATGTTGTATCTCGTTTAGTAAGGTGGGTGTAGCTTTTAAACTGAATACTTGAGTGTACCTGTAGAAACAAGATCGCTTGTAACAGTAACATACGGTAGTTGCTGCGATCGGGTTTTTCTTTAAAATCTGGCCGATTTCGTCCCTCTTTCTAAGACACAGTGGTAGCACTTGTAAGAAAAACATAAGAGACAAGCTCACCCATCGTTAGTTTTCGGTCGGTATTATTTCATATCCTACGCAATCAGTTATTGACAGAGTATTACACTTAGTAGTAGTGATAGGTGTGTGATATGCTCTCATTATAAAGTATGTGTTTTTGGAACGAAAATGACTATGTCCAGTCGTAATGAGGGTATGGATTTGACTTGAAGCACTGTGATAGCAAAGGGAAGAGTATGTCAAGTCATAAGAAAGTTAGTGATATTTCTATTTCCAGAGCCACTGCCGACAGCAGGGTTTATTTCCGATACTTGGCTCATTCTCGAATGCCGTCCAGTTGAGGCGCATTTAATTGTAACTATGCATGACCTGTGGTGGGATTGATTCACGTTTCCCGTTAACAGAAGCAGCTGTCCGAATGCAGAGGCCTGTTGGAGTGTAGGAATGTATCTGAGTTAACTTTCCCATCCTCTAGACGACGGAATAGCGAACTAGTACTTAGTATGTGTTGGGCGGCTCTAGTGGTCAAGTGGAAATTTGAGAAGATTGTGTATGAAGTGTGTTTGCGCTCGACTGTTATTCCCTCCCATGTAAATCGTTCGGTTGACTGCTTCTGCACATTTCGTGCATTTATTTAGTTGAGAGAAGATCCATTGTGGTGTGTGAATCTGGAATGTGGAAGACACATTTGCCTGTTCTCTAGACATGTGAAAGAACTCAGTTGGCTTGAAAATTATAGGGGTGATTTGGAATCTGTTAAATCACCGAGATTGGTATTCGAGAGTGTAAATATCAGTTTCCTATATTAGTTTCTAGTTACTGCAACTCACTAAAATCTGGGGTTTGTAGAGAAAAAATTTCCATTCTATATCTTGGGAATTATGTTGCGCTAGCGATCGGTAGGAGGCCGCCTATACTTGATATCAAGAAGTACCACGAAAATGGTATAATATTATGGTGAACCATGCGAAAATACGTATGTTATTGTAATCCCCGAGTCTGGAGATGTCTGTAGAAAAGCGAGCAGTTTCAGAGCAGAAACATTAACGCGTTTGTGCTGAGGGGAAACGATGTAGAATTTGTAGGAGAATTCTAAGAGCGACTTTGGTCCGCTGAGGGTGATCTGATGTAAAAGGGATGATTTTGCATGGCGCTGAATGTCACGTCTGTAGAAAGAAAGAAAAAGCTAACGGTGCGTTCCTAGGTCTGGGGAGCATCGTGACATATAGCGTTTGTGAGTTTAGGCATACCACAATTTTTTCCGGTGCTGTACAGATATAAAAGATAACTGCACTGTTTGCGTAAAATGTGTATATATTGAATTGTAAAGTTACTGTGGCTTATGTTGTTTAAAATGAGTACGTATTGCATTGTAAAGTTAGTTTGGTTTATGTTGTGGCATGACTAGAGAGGATGACTGTATATCCTATCGTGAGGGCTGTAGAGATTCAGCACATTGATAACCACAAGAGATTTTTTTATGTGGAAAATTATGTGTGCTGTAGATACTGAGATTGATTCCAGAAGCACCTCCGTCAAGAGGAGACATTAGCTGTACAACAATCAGTGTCAAACTATAACAGCAACCGTAATATTTAATTGTAGTTACACTGGTAGATATGTTCCTAACTTCCAATATCCTTGAGTCTGGTATGTATCTGATGATTTATAGACAAGCTTATGAGTTTAACTGTCAATGCACTTTACGATCTGTGCAAAATAATTTTACTGCTGAAAGTCCGAAAAAGAAGAGGCGGACAGTGCTTCGATACTGGCGGCATCCGTAATTCAATGGGTAAATTCGATAAGATCCAACCGTAATGCTCGATTCATTCACATCCTTTGTGCTAGGATATAGGAGCCTCTATATAGTGGTGACCTGTAGATTAAAACTGAAGAAACTGCAAAAAGGTGGGAATTTAAGGAGATGGGACCTGGATAAACTGAAAGAACCAGAGGTTGTACAGAGTTTCAGGGAGAGCATAAGGGAACAATTCACAGGAATGGGGGAAAGAAATAAAGTAGAAGAAGAATGGGTAGCTTTGAGGGATGAAGTAGTGAAGGCAGCAGAGGATCAAGTAGGTAAAAAGACGAGGGCTAGTAGAAATCTTTGGGTAAAAGAAGAAATATTGAATTTAATTTATGAAAGGAGAAAATATAAAAATGCAGTAAATGAAGCAGGCAAAAAGGAATACAAACGTCTCAAAAATGAGATCGACAGGAAGTGCAAAATGGCTAAGCAGGGATGGCTAGAGGACAAATGTAAGGATGTAGAGGCTTATCTCACTAGGGGTAAGATAGATACTGCCTACAGGAAAATTAGAGAGACCTTTGGAGATAAGAGAACCACTTGTATGAACATCAAGAGCTCAGATGGAAACCCAGTTCTAAGCAAAGAAGGGAAAGCAGAAAGGTGGAAGGAGTATATAGAGGGTCTATACAAGGGCGATGTACTTGAGGACAATATTATGGAAATGGAAGAGGATGTAGATGAAGATGAAATGGGAGATACGATACTGCGTGAAGAGTTTGACAGAGCACTGAAAGACCTGAGTCGAAACAAGGCCCCCAGAGTAGACAACATTCCATTGGAACTACTGACGGCCTTGGGAGAGCCAGTCCTGACAAAACTCTACCATCTGGTGAGCAAGATGTATGAAACAGGCGAAATACCTTCAGACTTCAAGAAGAATATAATAATTCCAATCCCAAAGAAAGCAGGTGCTGACAGATGTGAAAATTACCGAACAATCAGTTTAATAAGCCACAGCTACAAAATACTAACACGAATTCTGTACAGACGAATGGAAAAAACTAGTAGAAGCCGACCTTGGGGAAGATCAGTTTGGATTCCGTAGAAATACTGGAACACGTGAGGCAATACTGACGTTACGACTTATCTTAGAAGAAAGATTAAGGAAAGGCAAACCTACGTTTCTAGCATTTGTAGACTTAGAGAAAGCTTTTGACAATGTTGACTGGAATACTCTCTTTCAAATTCTAAAGGTGGCAGGGGTAAAATACAGGGAGCGAAAGGCTATTTACAATTTGTACAGAAACCAGGTGGCAGTTATAAGAGTCGAGGGACATGAAAGGGAAGCAGTGGTTGGGAAGGGAGTTCAAAATGGTTCAAATGGCTCTGAGCACTATGGGACTCAACTGCTGTGGTCATAAGTCCCCTAGAACTTAGAACTACTTAAACCTAACTAACCTAAGGACAGCACACAACACCCAGCCATCACGAGGCAGGGAAAATCCCTGACCCGCCGGGAATCGAACCCGGGAACCCGGGCGTGGGAAGCGAGAACGCTACCGCAGGACCACGAGATGCGGGCGGGAAGGGAGTAAGACAGGGTTGTAGCCTATCCCCGATGTTATTCAATATGTATATTGAACAAGCAGTAAAGGAAACAAAAGAAAAATTCGGAGTAGGTATTAAAATCCATGGAGAAGAAATAAAAACTTTGAGGTTCGCCGATGACATTGTAATTCTGTCAGAGACAGCAGAGGACTTGGAAGAGCAGTTGAATGGAATGGATGGTGTCTTGAAGGGAGGATATAAGATGAACATCAACAAAAGCGAAACGAGGATAATGGAATGTAGTCGAATTAAGTCGGGTGATGTTGAGGGTATTAGATTAGGAAATGAGACACTTAAAGTAGTAAAGGAGTTTTGCTATTTGGGGAGTAAAATAACTGGTGATGGTCGAAGTAGAGAGGATATAAAATGTAGACTGGCAATGGCAAGGAAAGCGTTTCTGAAGAAGAGAAATTTGTTAACATCGAGTATAGATTTAAGTGTCAGGAAGTGATTTCTGAAAGTATTTGTATGGAGTGTAGCCATGTATGGAAGTGAAACATGGACGGTAAATAGTTTGGACAAGAAGAGAATAGAAGCTTTCGAATTGTGGTGCTACAGAAGAATGCTGAAGATTAGATGGGTAGATCACATAACTAATGAGGAAGTATTGAATAGGATTGGGGAGAAGAGAAGTTTGTGGCACAACTTGACCAGAAGAAGGGATCGGTTGGTAAGACATGTTCTGAGGCATCAAGGGATCACCAATTTAGTATTGGAGGGCAGCGTGGAGGGTAAAAATCGTAGGGGGAGACCAAGAGAGGAATACACTAAGCAGTTTCAGGAGGATGTAGGCTGCAGTAGGTACTGGGAGATGCAGAAGCTTGCACAGGATAGAGTAGCATGGAGAGCTGCATCAAACCAGTCTCAGGCCTGAAGACCACAACAACAACAACATAGTGGTGAGAACATTTGCGTATGTTGAGAGCAGAAAGGGGTGCACGTGATGGAGTGGGTACCATGGTAGGTCCACGAGAGATCGCATTCGGTGTAATTCTGCGTTATTGTGGGTTATTTTCATTAAGAGGTTCATTTAGGGCAAGCATTTCCATGCATACAAGCTGAGACAACACGGGAACTTCTACAAAAGTGCACGTTAAGCATTTCTGGGACAGTATGCAATTTACTAGACTTCGACTTAGCTATTGTTTTAGATAGCTTTTTGGCTTCAGTATAACATTGAAAATGTGGCTAGATGTGCTTGCGATGGTAAGTAGCTACGTGCGGGTATCGACGAACACACACGTTCGTCCCAGCTTGGAGCATGTGCACTTTGTAAATAAGTTTTCGCTCCCATCCGATCTCGTCATCAACGGCGCCTAGATGCAACTTTCTTCTGCATTCGGCGGCAGCACGTGTCTAGGTGAACACGTATTTGGATAGGAATTTCTCAGAAATAAAGTATGAAAGGGATGTCCCCTCCTCATACGTGCAGACATCTGCGCATGGTCTGACAGCTGATGACCGCAGCACTTCGCGGTCCATTGGGTAAACTGAGGGGCGGTGCTTCGCGCGTTGATTGCATTATTTTGCAAGCGGGCCTGTAGGCTGTGCCATGCGCTATTTGGGCCGTTTACGAGTTCTGATCTTGTCTACACATCACTGCGCTGCATTATTTAGGAGCAATTTGTAGTACTGAAATTATTTCAGAAAATTAGGCGTTGTTTGCGTGTCTGCAGACTGTGTGTAGTGACCCCAAGTGTATGAGGACGAGTGTTTTGAGTCAGTGTGATTAATATACTCAGTCCCTAAATAAAATGTTCCAAACTAAATAGAGTGCACTCCTTCCTTACCCTCCCCCAGCAGCCCAGCGCAGCCTGAGTCATTTTCGATCCATTTTTCCTGTACAGACCACCATCTGGGATTAGGTCATAGGATGGATGACAGTACCTTCTGGTGTCAGTAATGTGTAGTAGCTCAGTTGGTGTCTAGATCTCGTGGCGGACACATAGCTTGCAAAATAATAAAGAATTATGTTTAGCGTAGTCAGCGTCGTTTTCCCGACGTTTCGTAGCGCCATCTTGGTTGACATCATGTACTGTGCACGTTAGTGCACTGTAGCCCAGCGCCTGCATGCGCGACTCTAGCGTGTGGGATTTAGGATTCGAGTCAAGTGTCTAACAGGCAGTGTTTATTCATTGCGTGAGACTGACGTGCACAAAACCTACTAACATGGGTTGTTAAGTGGACGTGGCGGTCCGTTGAGGCTCATGGTGGATACTTTATTTCCTTCCAAGTCCAGGTGGGCATGGCACTCGCAAAAATTCAGTCCAAGTCCATGATAGCACTCTCTGGTGTTGTCAATATTTACTAGGCCTCGTGGCGAACACACTGTTTCTGCTGTCTTGGGTTAAGTCACAGATGAGTGCTCTCTGGTGGTGGCGATATGTACTACCTCAGTTGGAGTCCAGAACTCGTGGTGAAGACACTGGATGGCCATACTGCATGAAAATGACTAATTAAAGACTTATGTCCAAGTCCTTTTCCCACGAATCCTTAGGAGGAGGTAGCAGTCGGGTGACTTAGGTTAGTACAAGTGACCTATCTTCCTGCAATTTTCTTAGGTTGGTAGCGAAACCCCAAGTGAGCTTTGTTTACTGCCAAAATTCAAACTTGGCTCCAGTTCATAGGAGGAAGTTGTGGTCAGGTGACTTAGGTTAATGGAGGTATCAAAGTGACCTACCTTCCTGGGATTTTCTTTGCTTCACAGAGAGAACTGTGGTGTAGTGCATCATCCTCTTGGAAATTTGAACTTCCCGCCTTTTTCTTTGGGTGGGGGGTGTGGCACTTTCCCTCCAAAATCAATCTTACCACCAAAGTACGCCATCTTGAATGACGTCATGGCTGCCATCTTGGAAGACGTCAACCCCACCATCGTGGGTACATCTGGCAACAATGCAGAGTGGTGCAGGATGACCCTTGCTCCAGTACTTACATACACACATACATTTCTGTAATATGTATAGATTTGTATATCTTTTTAGATGCAGGAGCGCAGATCAGTTCTATTCCCAAATCTTTGTTTGAGATGATCGATGTACAACCAAATGTGGAAGTCATGTCTGTGACTGGAGTAAAAGTAGTAGAAGCTACTGTAAAAGTGAGGAAAACAATGAAATATCAAACTTTTACTCGCTGAATTTATTTCAGTGCCCATTTGCGGCTGATGTCTGAATTTTTCTTACATAATGTATATGTACGGGCGCTGAGTCAAAAATGCCATCTCTTCTTTCCGACCTTGCAGAAAGAACAGGTAACACACACACACACACACACATACATATACACAGCGTGATTCTTTTTAACGTTTAAAGACTTCCGAAACTACATAGATGACGCTGAGACAAGTAATTTAATGTTTGGCACCTGGAGATGGAACTGTCTGGAAATACCCCAAAAGTGGATGACAAATGAACATGTGACATCACCATATGACGTACTTCGTCGCACGTGCTGTGGTTGAGTCTACCTATCTGTCGCCTCTGATCACCACAACTGAAGCATTCACGTTGCTGTGGCCCCGCACCTGCGTACGCGACTCTAGCGTGTGGGATTTAGGATTCGAGTCAAGTGTCTAACAGGCAGTATTTTTTTTATTTACTAGTCTCGCAATCTCAATTGATTTGTAGCAGAATATAGTAGGAGAAAAACCTACCCTACCGCGACACGAGTAAATGAGTGTAGGCTTCCGACCTGCGTCATTTCCGAACACCTGCAGGAATGAGGTGAAGCTGCGAGCAATGTGGATAATGGACAGTGGACACTACATGCGTACTGTGTGAAAAGTTGACAATTTGGGATAGATGTGAAGGGTGCTTGGACAGCGTAAGTAATTAAGGCGACCGCTCGCCTAAAGCGAAAAATCTGAGTAATTTCTACCTTCACTTATCGCTACTGGATTTATTTCAATGCCCGATTGTGGCTGGGACCTGAATTTCTCTTACGTCATGTGTACGTACTGTACTGTCTCTGAATCAAAAACAGTGTACGTCCTCTCGGATATTTCGGGAAGAACTGACGCCACACGCAATCGCCTATTGCTTTAGTTACCTCATTCTCTCTCCTATGCCTAACAATTACGAAACGGAAAAAACACAAATAAAAGAAACCTGCAGAATACAACTGGGAGTATGATGCCTGTAGTAAAGCGCCATATAGGTACCAGTATTCCGAACTGGCTATTATTTTACAGTTGTCTCGGTTTGTAATCGAAACGTCATTATAACGTCCCCTTAGAACAATTTATACATGACTGTGCTTAAACTGACACACAATAATTTTAGCGCAACGCAATCTGACTTTCAGAAATCCCTACAAAGGAATGGCCCTGACTAACATTAAACTATACCTTTCACAAATCACTTACCTCACAAAAATCTTCGTTACTCGAACTACTGCAATACAGCGAGCGCCACTATTGCCAGCTAAATAAAAGATTCAAACTACAGAAGTCACTAACTATTGATAGGGATAGTTAGCAAATGAAAGATTTTAATAGAGAACAAACAATGTATTCATAATATCCATTTTTACAAATATCAAACCTCCGCCATTTCTCTCCCCACATCCACCACTGCTGGCGGCTCACCTCCAACTGCGCAACGCTACGCGCTGTTCACATCCAGCTGCCCCTCTACAATGGCAGACAACAATGCAAACTAGCCACAGACTGCACACAGCACAGCCAGTGATTTTCATACAGAGCGCTACGTGGCATTACCAATATAAAAATCTAAACAGCCTACTTACATAGCCCCCATGCTCCCCACAAAAAAATTTTACAAATTGTTTTGGGCAGTGGCCAATAATGATTTGATAAAATTTTTCATAATTACAATAACAAAGAAATCAAATGCACACACTTATTGATACAATGTTGGTCAAAAGCTAAAATTTTCTCACAGTCCATAAAGACAGTCCAGATTGTTCATCACAGTAAAATTTCAGTGGTTTTTTTTCGAAGTCTGAGCAGTAAAAGACAATGCACACGGAAGTAGTGGATTTCCATGCAGTCTTGAAGAAGTAGTGTTGTCCTTCCAACTGAAAGACAGTGCTGACACTTGACATGCTGACAGGTAATGGGCCACAATAGAGCAAACCCACAGCAGAGTCATTCGACGTTTTGAAGAGGATTGATAGGTAGGTCATCACAGAGCAGAGCCACTGTAGTCCTGGTAGAGAGTATGGTATTGGTGGGCCACCAGAGGTGCAGACCCACTATAGTCCTGGTAGAAATAATGGTATTGATGGATCATCAAAGGTGTAGACCCACTGTAGTCCTTGTAGAGATAATGGTATTGGTGGGTCATCAAAGGTGCGGACCCACTGTAGTTCTTGTAGAGACGGCCAGCAGCCATCTGTTGCGACTGTGCAGGTGCACAATCACCATCGAAGAGTCTTGCGGAGAATATAGGAAGTCCATAACCACCACTTGTGCACTCACAAAGTTTTTGGGATTGTCCTTAGAACCAGCAATGCTGAATTATTAACACACGTGCAAACACTAACAGTCCCTACTTCTCACATATTGTCCATATACTATGACCAACAGAAATGTGTGCAGTGAAATGTAACTTACAAGTTACTTAATTTGATGAACTGGTGTCAATTACAATATTATAACATGAGAATACAATTACGAAGGTACAAAATACATCATTAAAGAACATAACAATACAGATAACATTTGTAGTAATACAGGCTTTACAAAATAATGGAAATAAACATATACATCAGTGTTACAGGAATTATGACATAAGTAAATGTATAAAAGATCAGAATAATTATTGAAACATCAACTTCACACATGAGCATTAAAACAAAACAGAATAAATAATGTCTAAACATCTTTACAAAGAAAATAATATATTATCAGAAAAATTCTACAACATAGCTCTCATCAGCTAAACACATAAAGACAGGAAAAACACAAATACACAAGGGTACACAAACATATAGAGGGATGACACAAAAGGAAAGGACAGGGTTTGTTTTCAGTGTAACATTTGGTACTGCAGTCCAACCCAAAACGTCATTCCATAGATCTTTCGTCTTATTTCAACCTTTGCTTCCACCAAAAAAATCCTATCCAAGCATGCTTTCTGTATTTTTCTCTTATAACCTCTCAGTGCATTTCTTCAAATTCATCGCAGCTCATTCTCTTATAGGCTACCCCCTCTTGAGCTAACTTAAATCTACTGAGCTCAGATGCTAAACTAAAGGACGAAGCAATGCAGCAACACAAAACAATTAACACAAACAACAATGCAAGCAGCAGTAAATCTAAATTAACAGATAAAATGCAAAATTACAACTAATATGAGCCAATGTGCAGCAACAAGAAAAATAAATCAGTAGTAAAACTTGCTTAACAGCGTAATACAAAGTCAAATTCAGTAACACTATGCCTGGCAAAAAGCAGCAGCAACTTATACCTAAACATGACATAGCTCAAGCAGAAAAAATATTACAGTAAAAACAACAATGCAGATAAGGAAAATGTATATTCACATCTTAATGTCTATGTAATTAAAGTGGTGCACCACAAATTATTCTACAAAAAATTACCAAGTACTTGAAAAGAAAATTATAGATGCAGTTACTGTTATTAGTCCCTTCTTATTGTTCTTTCCATTCCAAGAGCTCCTTTTTCGAAGAATGTGGATCATAAAATAATTATTTAATAGATCTGTTGACAGAAAGTGTTCACATTAGCAAATCCATCTAAGTTTATTTTATAAAACTAATGCTGCAACACAGCTGGAAACCAGATATTAAACAAAATGAGCAATCTATCAACTACAAAGACAATAGATGTAAAATGTTTCTAATCATTTCATTAGGCATTTTAGTAAATATCATAAATTACGAGCTCCACAGTATGCTTTCAACAAGGAAATGTCAATAGCGAGAACAATGGCCTCCCCTTTCTTTTTTTCTACCTGTGCCTCTTACGAGGCACTCACTAATGACTTGTTCTCCCGGCGTCTGACACTGCTGGGTGCCCACGACGCATTACGTGCAGGTGGTCACTTAACTTTCTTATGGAAATATTTACGACAGCAGTTTCCGCTACAGTGACAGTCTCATATACAAAATTTCACAGGTCGAGAATTTGCGTTGCAAATGTGTAGAAACAAAATCTTATGAATATAACAGTGTCCAAAAAACTTTTGCCGGCATTGTGATACATTTACGCATTTACACACATTTCATAACTCTTATAAGTACGATTCTTGGTTTCCAACAACCTTTTTCACAAATCAGAGTGCCTAACCACTACTCCTTATTCCTTACCTTGTTACACATATACATATTCGTCGACATTCTTCAATATTTCATCATTATAAATATGTAACATAATCAAATTTCTCATATACCATCAGCTTATTAATCATAAACATACCGCAACAGCATAATACACATAGTCATCGTAATAATAACATCATAACACCTCAGTCAAATCTCAAAAGCGTCGTAGCTTTCTGCAATAATTTCAAAACCTAAAGAAAATTCTCTGCTCATTTCAGTAGTGTCATCTACCTCAAACGTACTTTAAAAATCATGATCTCATACCAAATACATCATTCAAAGCTCTCATAGTATCACAATGGGTCGAAAATAATATGAACAGTTCACAAAGTACAGACAAAATACAATTTCTTAAGTATGAAGTTATCCAACTCTGTAATTACGTAAACATCTGTCAATGCCGTAGTAAAAAAGTTTGTCTCTCTCAGTTAAATGATCAGATAGCTGTGTAATTATGTGTTAAAGAAATATGGTACCGATGTGTAAAGTAGTATAAGCAAATACCATATTAGCTAGGGCTCCTTGTGCTTGCCAAACACATGGTACACAAAGTAAGCGTGTACCCCCCTGAGGATCAATGTAATTATACCCTCAGGTGTTACAGATTACAAGAATGGAATTAAATGTATTAGGAAAACCTTTGTATCATTGTACTTCAAATATCTTTAAAAATAAATGATTTAAGTACAAAATTAATCACTCAAATACGTGTCCTGTAGCGCTAAATGTGCTTCTTGCTGTAAGATAATCTCTGTGGGAGTGTCGTAGTTATTGTCCTCCGAAAGCTAAGTTCTGCAGAAGTCAATGTACTTACCTCATGATAATCAAAAGTGAAATGCTTTGCGTATAGATATGTTAGTTATTACGCTTATTGTTGTGATGAAGAAATTACTGTGCTGTAATGTATTGTTGTGATACGGAAATGGCTGTCTCATTGTGGCTATACCACAAAAGGTACTACTAAAACATGTTTTACTTTCCAGAATAATACAGAAAAACTGTGCAGATATAAAACAGAAACACCGCAAAAGCAACATTGTAAATTGTCACTCATTAGTAGCGTCGTGATAAAATCGTGTAGCTGTCACATAAACTAACCATTGTCTCATCTGGTATCTCACAGAAAGTACCTTAAATCCAGAATGTATTTTCAAGTAAACCAAAATGTTGCATTAGAATCTCATTAGCAGTACTGGTAAATGTTCTAAGTTTGTGAGCCTTATAGTCGTTACGTAATCATGCAACTAACAAGCAAGAATGCACACACACAATAACACTGTGACGTCTGTTCACAATAACAATGCATTCGTAATTTCTATTTAAATTAGTTCTCTTGGTTCTTGACTGGATATTTAACTTCAAACATTGTAGCATGATAACAGTTTCTAAGTGTGACAATGCATACTAGAAATGTGAAGTGTAACGTTTTATGGCAAAGACAAAGTTAAAAAGCAGATTATCTTTCAATAAACGGTTTTACATGTGAAATGTGGTGTAAACCTTTACTCTTCCTAGCACGCAAAGTTTCAACTTCAACGCAATTATCATGTGGTATACGTCGGATTCTGTAAGGTCCATTGTAAACTAGAAAGAATTTGTGACTCAAGTGTTTCTTCTTATGTGACAATGAATGAGCTTTAATGAGAACTTTCTGACCAATATATAATTTCTTTGCATTTGCTTTACCGTGTAGTTTTCTCCTTTTGTCTGCTGCAGATTTTATATTTTTAAGAGCCAAATCAATTATGTCTTTGTGTCGAAGTTTACGTGTATTCGGGAAAGGTACAAGCTCTCTGTTTCTGTTCGGTGGTTCTTCATTCTTTAGTACAAGAGTAGGTGGTAAAGCAGTGGAATCATGAGGCATTTCATTCAGCACATTTTGAAATAAGTGTAAATATCTGTCCCAATGCTGATGATTTCTGTGACAATAGAGTCTGCAAAGCTTATTGATTTCTTTCATAATCCGTTCAGATGGGTTACAATGTGGTGAGTACAATGAAATAAAAACAGGTTTGATTTTATGATTCCGAAGCATGCGTGACCAAACAGCAGATCTGAATTGCGGTCCGTTACCTGAAATGACTTTAGCAACGTGGCCAACTTCACGTAAGAAATTTTTAACAAACGCGTTGGATACAGACCGTCCAGTGGCTTTACATAACGGAGTGAAAGAAACAAATTTTGAAGTAAGTTCAACAGCGACTAGAACGTACGCAAATCCATTAGATGTTCTGACAACGGTCCCAAGAGATCAACAGCATCAAATTCTTTTAATTTAGAAGGAATGATAGGAAACAGCGGAGCACGATGGAAGATAGTAGATGGTTTCGCCTTTTGACAAAGTTTACAAATAGACAAGACTCTTCGAATTCGCTTTTCCATATTGTTAAAATAACAAAATGGTTCAAATGGCTCTGAGCACTATGGGACTCAACTGCCGTGGTTATCAGTCCCCTAGAACTTAGAACTACTTAAACCTAACTAACCTAAGGACATCACACACATCCATGCCCGAGGCAGGATTCGAACCTGCGACCGTAGCAGTCCCACGGCTCAGGACTGCGCGCCTAGAACCACGAGACCACCGCGGCCGGCGTGTTAAAATAACAAGTCGTTCGAAGAATATGATAACATTTTCGTGGGCCAAAATGTGCGTAGCTGAAATGAATGTACCAAATGAGCTTATTAACAAAATCGTCAGGAATACAAAGTACCCATAGCTTGTCATCAACAGTGCAGCGTTTGAACAGTATGTTGTTTCTAACCAGATAATAATGCCGAATCTGAGTGTGCGGCTTTTCATGCCATTTACTTTTGATGTCTTTCCAAATCGGATCTTTATCTTGTTCATGAGCAATGTCCTTTAAAGATGTGGTGATGAAGTTTTCAAAGGCGACTTTCTGAGTGTAAAGAATACTGAAATTTTTCTCGAGGTTTCCTTCTGTGTTACTTTTCTCAAGCCCAGCCGGTGCGCGTGACAGCGCGTCCGCAACAATGTCCTCCTTGCCGGGAAAGTAGACTATTGTGAAGCGGAATTCTTGCAGAAACAATGCCCAACGTTTTAACCTGTCATGATTTAATTTTGAAGACATAAGAAATTGTAATGCACGATGATAACTGTATACTTTTACGTGCTTACCAGAAAGAAAGAAACGGAATTTGTTAAATGCCCAAACGATAGCCAAAGCATCTAATTCAGTAACGGAATAATTTTTTTCAGATTTTGTTAGCACTCGGCTAGCAAAAGCAATGGTTTTCTGAACAGTAATGTCATTTTCTGTGGCTTCTTGAAATAAATGGGCACCAAGACCGACTTTAGAAGAATTCGTGCTAAGGCAGAAATCTTGTGACAGATCTGGATGAGCTAGTATTGGCGCGTGAAGTAACGCTTCTTTCAAAGAATTGAATTCCAACTGTGCTTGTTCGTCCCAGTTCCAAATAGTATTTTTTCCAGTGAGAGAACAAAGTTTTGGTGTAACAAGAATTTGCATATTCAGAAAACGACGGTAAAAATTTACGAGACCTAGAAAACTGCGGACTTGTTTTTTTTGTGGATGGAACTGGAATGGCTCTGATTGCTTCTAACTTTTCAGGATCCGGCTGAATACCTTCAGAAGAAATAATATGTCCCAAAAACTTCACCTTTGACCTACCGAATTCAGACTTTTCCAAGTTAACTGTAATTCCAAATTCTGCAAAAATATGTAACACGCTGTTGAGGATGCGATTGTGTTGTTCCCATGAGGCTTCTGCTATCAGAATATCGTCCACATATAAGGTGATGTGACGTTTTAAGAACTCAGGTAGTATGGAATTTAGCCCGCGAATGAATGCTGCCGAAGAAATGTTCAAACCAAAAGGAAGTTTTCGAAACTGATATCAAACGCCGAAACAAAGAAAAGCTGTGTATTTGCTACATTCTGGAAGTTCGATCTGATAAAAGCTGGATCTGAGATCAATGGAAGACAACACTTTTACACCATTAAAATTTTGAAGAAGTTCTTCCATGGTCTGCGGCCTGTCTGTTTCAGGAATAATGATAGTATTGATTTGTCTCGAATCTAAGACAAACCTGATCGATACATTTTTCTTCTCAACAACATGTAACGGATTGTTGTATGAGCTTACTGCAGGCTCAATATTGCCCTCGTCAAGCATAGATTGTATTTCTGTTCTAACACGGTCCCTATAATGTGCTGGAATTACGTATGGTCTAACACAAAATTTAGTATGCTCACGAACACGAAATTGGTATTGAAATCCCTTGATTGTTCCTGTTTTGTGAGTAAAAACTGTGGAATGTGCTTGTAAAATCTCAAAAAGGTCCTGCCTATCAGTGTCATTACAATTCTCAATTGTTTGAATTTTATTCTGAATTAACTCATTAGTTTCAAATATGCCGTCGATATCATCCCTGTCAGTACTTGCAGAGTGATTGTTAGTGTCTAGTTCCGTAGAAAATTCCGAACTGTTGTTTAACAGGAGGTAAAGCCGATTAATTTCCTCATCATGGTTTGAGAGCCAGTCTTCAAATTTCAAAGCTATTGACTTACCTTCTTTCTCTAAACTTATTTCAGCATCGTGAAAGCTTAAGATTGCTTTGTATTCATTCAAAAAGTCTACTCCCAGTATAATTTCCGTCGACAATAATGGAACAATAAGAAAGTTCATAGAGAAGCTGTGGCTTTGACAAAAGAATTCTAAGTTGGTTTGTTGGCATACATCTACACTTTTTCCAAAGATTGCATCTTGTAATTTAATCTTACGTAACGGAAGTGTGGGGCAGTCGTTCGATTTGTTGCACTTGCTAAAAGCTGTTTCACTAATTACTGAAATGGGACTGCCAGAGTCAAGTACTGCCGTAAATTTTACGTCATTTACTGTAATGTGAATCACAGGATATGCAATGTTGTTATGTTTTACGTCGTGTTCCTGGAGTAAGATGTCTCTAATGTCTTCCATTCTTACGTAATTACTAGCTACGGCAGCTGCGTCGTCAGTTTCATAAGGACTGGAAAATTCAGATTGTTCGAAATGTTTCATCATTATGATGCTATGTTTTACTCGGTCTTGTGTTGTTTGAGACCAATATGCTAGAGGAAGGCATGATAAAATTCTCCTTCACTGTGACAATCGTGAATGACCGATCGCATTCTTACAGCTGGTTCATTCTCCAAGTAACCACACATAAATTCTAATCTGTGCTCCAATGACCAGTTGGGAGGAAAACAATGAGAGAATTGATGGAACCACGCTTGTGGATGAATGTCGTTGGCAGAGTTCATAAACGTTTTGAATTTACGTGTAGTAATGAACAGCTTATAATCAAAATTATCATGTCGGCGAGTCGCATGTCGGTTATTGTTACGTCGTTTCGGCGGTTCCCTCTCAAAATTCGGTGGACCTTGCCAATTTCTTTCATAATTTCTGAAGTGCCCTGTGTTATTATTTTGTGGCTGTTCCGTATTTCTATGTCCCTCTTCCCGTATTGGAGCGCGAGTGTCCTCTGAAATACGTAATTCTTGTATTACCTGTGTCAGCTGATCTTGTACTTCCCGGATTTCTCTTTGGTGTTGCATATTAATTTGATTCAGATTTTGTTTCAGTTTCCTAATTTGTTCACACTCTTCTGTGTCATTAAAGACTACCAGTTTTGTGTCATTCAGATTACCTTTATGTTTTCTTGAGTTTTTGCAAGTTGCGTAACCGAATCGGTAGATGCAACTGTGTCAATTTTAGCTTGCAGGGTCTCATGATTTTCATGAACAATGGTTTGCAGTTCTTTTATGGCTGCTTCGTGATTCTGTAATGCATTTTCATGCCGCGAAAAAATAGGTTGAAAATGCTCACAAATTTGTGTTTTTACGTCATTACAGACTTTTTGACATTTTGATTCAATGTTATGTAACTCAGTAGTTAAATGTTCACGTGTTTGTTCAAGTGTGGTGTCTAACTGTTGAAGCTTTTGTCCCATTTCTTGCATTAATTGTAATAACAATGCACTGGTGCCTGAAACATGTTCCTCAGTGCTTTTCGGCAGTGAATTTGCACCGGCAACATTCACATTTTGACAAGCAGAAAATGTGTCTTGGCTTATTTGAGAAAAGGGTGAGGACGCAAAACCTGAATCTGCAGTATTTGCAAGATTGTGTCCTGTCATTTCGGATTCCTGAGGCAAGCTGTTGCCGACCGATCGATCGATAATGCTTCCCTGTTCACTAATTGTTTCACTGTCTACGCCATTATTTGCCGCCTTCTCCATTTCCCTATGAACAATTACCAAATTACTACTTTGAACATTAGTTACTTCATTACACAGTGGCGCTAACACACTGCTTTCGTCTTCACTGTCATTTCTCAGTTTACTTTGGAGCCTAGTATTACATTTTTCACACGCCATTATTGTCACAATATCTCACACGATAACACAAAAAGACACAATTTGAAGAGCAAAAATAAGAGAACACATTAACATAGAACTGAAAGTAATATCTAGTTAATTGCAAGCGCAGCTGCGAAATACTTGGTGAAAATCTACATGCATGCCACAACTGTTTTACTGTGCATCAATGAAAAACAACAACTACCAAGGAAATTCTCTCTATAATTACGCGCTACCAATAAACAAAAGCTACACTAAATACACAAACTACAAGAAAAAATCAGAAGATTCCAGTTGTAACGGAACATATTAAAGGCTTTACTGTACCGAAGTATGTGATACCCTCCAAATTCAACCAGTTTAACGAGTATTAATGATTATAGCAAAGGATTGTGTATGTTAACAATGATTGCATAACATGTCTCCATAAACAGTCAACCCATTAAATTATACTGAGTAACTGACCCACACAAAAGTTAATATCACTTGATCACTGATACAGCAAATGTCATCATGTATAAACACTGAGTTCATCGTAAATAATTAATATGAAGTACGAAAAATAGTGGACAACTTAGGTGTTTTGGATCTCCTTAAATAAAAATCACCCAGTGAAACCTATTTGTTCACTAGGAGCGTTTTCACTCAGTATTCACGTAAGCAATCCTATTTTTGACGAAAACCAATGTAATTCTTAATAATTCATGTTATTTACTTATTTATGCAAATTAGAGAAGTCAATTGACAAACTTCTAAAAAATGGCCTTATTGTAACAGAAAATTATTCTGTCAAGTCAACAAATCTGTCTGTCATTTTAATAACATGTTAAATTATGTCACTCGATGCAAATTAATAACTTTTCTGCACAAATTATGATAACAGATGTACATGTGACTTATAAATAGTATCTCTTTTTAGTAGTTCTTTGACAATGTTATAAATACAAGCAGCAAGAAGGGTCGGGGGGCAGTCGAAATGTCACTTTGGTAAACTGTGTTTCTGTGTTATTGTTTGAGGTGGATAAACAATGCAAAGAACATGTAAAGGAAGTACTACTTTGTGTTGTGTCATGGTCTTTGGTGGACAGTGGAATTAAGATGGCCACCAGAGTAATAAATATTTGAAGTTTACATACTTGTTGGTTTCGCTCGTTCTTTATCATCAAAAGCACATAAAAAACACGGGACCTCATGTTTTTAACACTAGACAACCAGATTTAGAGCCAGCATCAGCATCGAGACACGGCAGCGATCCAGCAAGTAGCAGCGATTACCAAAACACAATGCAGTTTAATGGCGCCAACCTAACATCAAGTGCTAACAAGCTCCGTAAATGGGAGTGAAATAGTGCGATTATAGCAACTAGCAATATCTACGACCAGGCGACCATTACAAAAGTGGGGCCTCAGCCGGGATCTTTAAGTGCATCGATGATAATAGTGCAGCGATAAATTTCGTAAGTGCTTATCATTCCAAAAAAGTTTATTTGTGCAGTGTGGCAACAGTGAAAATATGTCAAAATTAAATAAATTGTGTTTGTGCGACTACCAAAAACCATCATCACACCGCTCGGAAGATTAATGTCTGGATTATGTCAATGGAATTCATCAACCAAGACTTCAGCTTCGATAAAACCGAATAGAAGTGAAGAAAGCCAACAGGAACACCGATCACGACATCATAGTATAGCTACATAAAGCAAGGTATTTTGTTGTTGTTGTCATTTAAAATAATTAATAGTTAACATGTCTCTACCTGAGAGTGATGAGATCGTAGGAAATGTAAAAATTGAACCAGGGGATGGTGAACAATTAAACTTAACAGAGTGGCTAGCAGGGTTTGCAACTCAAATAAGCTCGCAACTTTAACAATCCAGTGAACAAGTAAGTTTGGATTTTAAACAATCAAGCGAACAAGTACGTTTGGATTTTAAACAATCAAGTGAACAAGTAAGTTTGAAACTTAAAGAAAACACAGATAGACTGGATAAGTTAAGTTTGGATTTTGATCTATTAAGTACTCATCTCAATGAGAAGTGTGAGGAAATTAAAACTACCCTCAGTAAGGACACTATTGAACAGTTGATACACTTCAGAAAAGAATTTCAAGTTGAAGTTGAAAGTTTAAATGAAAACATACAAGCTAACACATACAGCATTGCTTTCATCTACAACAGAGTAGATACTGAAGTTAAAAGATTAGATCAGAATATAGACAAAACATCAGAAAACCTTAAACAAGAATACAACCTGTATACCACTAATGTAGATACAAAAGTAGAAAATATACACACTAAATATACACAATTGGAGGACACATTGATGTCCAAACAAACGATTTACAACCAAAATACAATGTATGGGCACATCCAAGTGAAATGCTTTCCTGGTGAAAATCTGCACCCTATTGACTTTATTCACCAATGTAAGGATATGTTTGTTGTAGGAATGTAAGATAACATAAAAATTAATTTAGTAAAACGGTTTCTAGAAGGGGAGGCCCTATCCTGGGCAAATGAGAATAATGATTCTTGGAATACTTTTGAAGAGTTTGAAGCTAAGTTTATTTGTAAATCTTGGTCACAATCCATACAAGCCAGATTAAAGTCAGAATTTCTAAATGGACCAGTGTATAGAGGGAAAGTAGGGGGAATGCAAAAATTTTGCAGAGATCAATTGAAAAAACTTGCTCACTTGAATAACTCTTTTGATATTATGACACAAATTGATGTTGTAAAAAGAAGGTTACCAGAGAGACTGCAGTGGGAATTGGTCCATGGACCAGACGATTCAATAGAAGAGTTCCTGAAATTTGTAGATAGATTAGATAGGGCCTTGGAAAGAGAAAATAACCAAAGTTTTGGCTCTGGCAACAACCAGTATGGGGAGTGGAACAGGAATGTAAATAGAGATTATTATGGGAGGAGAGACTTTGAAAATTCTGGAAATAATGCTCCAAATAGGGGAGATAGGAGATATGAAAATGATTTCAGAAACAATACACAGGAGGGAGGATGGAGGAGAGATAACAGGAATGATAGAAATAGGTATTGGGGAAGAGAACAAGATAGAAGGAGGTTTGCTGAAACTAGTGAACAAAATGACAACTACAAACGGACAGACCGAGGGAACCAGCCGGGAAACGGTGGACAGTCCCACTAGATGTCCATAGTTTTGGGGCTAGACAATATTATGACAGGACAACACATAACCGAAACTGGAGAAGGAGAAGATACAATGTAAAGAGTAAGTACCATGAAAATACTGATGTTGTTAGAATGAATAAATTAGAATTTAATAAAAGGTTTTGGGATACTATGAGTAAAAGTGATACAGTTAATAAAAACAGTGTTCAAGCACAGGTAGTTAGTGAAAGTGCAGAAGTTAAAGGTATTGCAGAGTTCCATAGTTGGGCTGAAAAAGATACTGGTGTTAATAACAAGTCAGACACACCACAAATAGAATCTATTTTGGGGGGTTTATTTGATAAGAAGGGGGATGACGAAGTGTTTAATGGAGCCAAAGACTCAATTGCTGAGATTCAGATACATAGGGGGGAAACTGAAGATGGGGTTGTTGTGGAGGAGGAGGAAGAAGTAATAGAGGGACATTTAAATAATGATCCTAAATCAAGTGATGTTATTGATGAGAGTGTGGAGGAAGAAATAAAAGTATTCGTAGTATTGAAAAGTGATTATGTGGTAAAGGTAAGTGATGTGACAAACGTGGGTAATAATGAGGCTAATTTAAGTGAAATGCAGACTAGGGAATGTGTATCTGAAGACAAGCTATTGCCTATTGGGAACTATGAAACACTAATCTATGAGAATGGTAATAATAATAATATTAAAGAAAATATAAACGGATTGAATGTAAATGTGTGTTTTCAAGAAAAAGGGGAAAGGTCTTTAGAAGTTTTGTGGAACAACTATGGAAACTGTATAAACAAAGATGCCTTTTGGAAAGAATTAGCAAAGGTAAGTGCAACCCTGTATCCTACATGGTGGACAAGAATCCGTAGTGGACTTTATAAAAAAGGTGGTGAAAACAGTAGGTTGTTAAGTGACAACACAGTGTTAAAAGGAACAGATGAAAACAAAGGTTTATGTTTAAATGTCAATGCTTTGCAAACAGAGAGGGATGTGTCTAAGTGTAGGAAAGAGACATTAAACTTAGGAACTAAAGAAATTGAAAATGATCTGTTAATTGAAAATACTGAAATAGACAAAGATGTTGAGCTAGGTTGTCCATATGTTAAAGTAAACATTGACATTTGTCCATTTGAAATAAAAGAAAGCCCACATCCTAATGCGTATAGACTTATCTTTCCCAGATCAAGAAGGTTATTTGGATTAAGAAACATCACTGAATTGAAACCATGTAAACATGATTAAGCACATTTCCCTGTTTGAATACAGTTACTTACCCATTTTCCGTAAAGCAAGTAATCAGCAAAGATTTTTACTGGGTGTGTCAAATAGCAACTACCACTCACCCTACAGACCCTGGAAAAGTTCCAGATCTCCGAGAGAATGTTTTTATATTTTTATTGTCACTATTGAATATTAAATTTTGATTCATCTTCTTTACTTGCAATGGGCAAGAAGGTGACAAACATTTATTACTTTCCTTTTGTATTGTTGAATATGGGACATACTTGCACCAAATAAAAGACAATGAAAAAATTGTTGTGCAAGACCCATCATTTTGTTACTATTGTGTTCTTATGCTTACGATTTGTGTACAATTTTCTACAGCTAATCAGATGTTCACCAAGTTCGATGTTTGTGTTATGTTGTGACCAATTTAAGTGTCCAATTTTAGTATTAATATGTTCTTGTACTGTCTTGACTATGCGTCTCAATGGGAGACAAGATTTAAATAATTCCTTTTTTTTTAAATGCATATTATATTCATACATGTGACTTCTCAAGTGTTTGTGTTTATATATCATGTCCATACTTATAATTATGTTCTTTGTTTTCATTTCTTTTATGTGGCTCAAAAAGAGCAGACATTTGCAATATTTTCCTATGGGCATACGACCTGTCCATCTATGTAATATATTTATGTTCCTTCTATTATCTTGATTAATCTGTGACTCAATGAGAACTGACTTTGAAATAATTTACATATATTTTTTATATATCTTAAAATCGCATGTGATATATTTGTGTCTGTTTTTGATCATTTTCCATGTGGCTCACTGGGAGAAAAGATTAACATTTTTTTTTTACTTTCATATATTACTAAATATTTTTATTATGCTGTCATACTGAATGACATAACACAAAGTGCATTTGAAACAACACAACTAAAATATTTGCAGGAAAAAGTCATTTTGAAATGGTGTAACGGTCATTGTACACATACACATTATGCATAGTTAAACAAAACAAATTATTAAAGTAGTACTTTTCCAAATTTTAACCATTTGACACATTTGTCCTAGTCGGCTAATATCATTAACATTCTGTAAATGATATTACCCGAGGGGGGTATTGTAACGGAACATATTAAAGGCTTTACTGTACCGAAGTATGCAATACCCTCCAAATTCAACCAGTTTAACGAGTATTAATGATTATAGCAAAGGATTGTGTATGTTAACAATGATTGCATAACATGTCTCCATAAACAGTCAACCCATTAAATTATACTGAGTAACTGACCCACACAAAAGGTAAAATCACTTGATCACTGAGACAGCAAATGTCATCATGTAAAAACGCTGAGTTCATCGTAAATAATTAATATGAAGTACGAAAAATAGTGGACAACTTAGGTGTTTTGGATCTCCTTAAATAAAAATCACCCAGTGAAACCTATTTGTTCACTAGGAGCGTTTTCACTCAGTATTCACGTAAGTAATCCTATTTTAGACGAAAACCAATGTAATTCTTAATAATTCATGTTATTTACTTATTTATGCAAATTAGAGAAGTCAATTGACAAACTTCTAAAAAACGGCCTTTTTGTAACAGAAAATTATTCTGTCAAGTCAACAAATCTGTCTGTCATTTTAATAACATGTTAAATTATGTCCCTCGATGCAAATTAATAACTTTTCTGCACAAATTATGATAACAGATGTACATGTGACTTATAAATAGTATCTCTTTTTAGTAGTTCTTTGACAATGTTATAAATACAAGCTGCCAGAAGGGTCGGGAGGCAGTCGGAATGTCACTTTGGTAAAGTGTGTTTGTGTGTTACTGTTTGAGGTGGATAAACAATGCAAAGAACATGTAACGGAAGTACTACTTTGTGTTGTGTCATGGTCTTTGGTGGACATTGGAATTAAGATGACCACCAGAGTAATAAATATTTGAAGTTTACATACTTGTTGGTTTCGCTCGTTCTTTATCATCAAAAGCACATAAAAAACACGGGACCTCATGTTTTTAACCCTAGACAACCAGATTTAGAGCCAGCATCAGCATCGAAACACGGCAGCGATCCAGCAAGTAGCAGCGATTACCAAAACACAATGCAGTTTAATGGCGCCAACCTAACATCAAGTGCTAACAAGCTCTGTAAATGGGAGTGAAATAGTGCGATTATAGCAACTAGCAATATCTACGACCAGGCGACCATTACACAGTGAGGTATCCTAGGCTAAGAGTCGACATATAAAACGTCCCCTTACAACAATTTATACATGACTGTGCTTAAACTGACACACAATAATTTTAGCGCAACGCAATCTGACTTTCAGAAATCCCTACAAAGGAATGGCCCTGACTAACATTAAACTATACCTTTCACAAATCACTTACCTCACAAAAATCTTCGTTACTCGAACTACTGCAATACAGCGAGCGCCACTTTTGCCAGCTAAATAAAAGATTCAAACTACGGAAGTCACTAACTACTGAAAGGGATAGTTAGCAAATGAAAGATTTTAATAGAGAACAAACAATGTATTTACCTTAATAGTCATAATTTCATAATATCCATTTTTACAAATATCAAACCTCCGCCATTTCTCTCCCCACATCCACCACTGCTGGCGGCTCACCTCCAACTGCGCAACGCTACGCGCTGTTCACATCCAGCTGCCCCTCTACAATGGCAGACAACAATGCAAACTAGCCACAGACTGCACACAGCACAGCCAGTGATTATCATACAGAGCGCTACGTGGCATTACCAATATAAAAATCTAAACAGCCTACTTACATCATTTTCTCGGCGTTGACAGCATTATGTTCACATTTGGCTAATCGAATTTCCTCACATCCTACAGAGTGAAACCGTCTCTCCGTAAATTTACTGCTTCCTGTCTTAGCAATTTAACTGCAGTGATCCTACAGCAGAATCAAGTTTACGTTGGTATTTGTGGTGATACGACAGACACGGTACTAAGTTTTCATTTAATAACCAGGATACGTTTGTATCGAGTACGTTTACGGAAATTGCGGGTGAATAAACTAATTTTTAAGAAACAGTTTGCAAAACGTTATTAAATACGGTGAAGGTTCAGCAGAAACGAAAAGAACGTTGCGAGTGTTCCATGGAAGTTCACTCGACTACTGTTGCGTTGGTGCTTAGTTTCGTAGTGTTTGTCAATAAGTTTAAAAAACCCAACAGATACACATAACACACACTTTAGTAAAAAAAAAAAAAACTTCAAATGGCTCTGAGCACTATGGGATTTAACTTCTGAGGTCATCAGTCCCATAGAACTTAGAACTACTTAAACCTAACTAACCTAAGGACATTACACACATCCATGCCCGAGGCAGGATTCGAACCTGTGACTGCAGCGGTCGCTCGGTTCCAGACTGTAGCGCCTAGAACCGCTCGGCCACTCTCGCCGGCACACACTTTAGTCATTAATAATACATTCTCCTTCAATACTTGCAACAGTCTCCCAATGCTGGGGTAACTTTTCGATTCCGCGACTATAGAAATCATGTGTTGTTGAGGCGAAAAACTCGTCGAGCCATGTTCGGATTTCATTTTCATCCGGAAAGGAAGATCCTTGAAGGTATGGCGATAGCCAACGGAAAAGGTGAAAATCTGAAGGGACAAGATCAGGAGCATAAGGTGAGTGCGAAATGACTTCCCAACCCAGCTCCTGTATAGGGTTTTTTTGTTAGTCTAGTAGAACGCTGGCAGGCGTTATAGTGGAGTAGCAGCACTTCATGCAATTTTGCTGGTCGTTGCTCTTGATTTTCGTCTGAAAAACGTAGCAGATACTGACAATAAATGTCAGCATTGATGGTTACACCTCGGGGAAGCAATTCTTAGTACACGACACCGTCGCTGTTACACCAGATCCGTAACATTATCTGCCGCGGATGAGCGCAGGTCTTTGTATGGGGAGCTGCTGCTTTGTTTAGGCTCAGTCATGCCTTCCTTGGCGGCCGTTGTGGCCGTACGGTTCTAGGCGCTACAGTCTGGAACCGCGTGACCGCTACGGTCGCAGGTTCGAATCCTGCCTCGGGCATGGATGTGCGTGATGTCCTTACGTTAGTTAGGTTTAAATAGTTCTAAGTTCTAGGGGACTGATGACCTAAGATGTTAAGTCCCATAGTGCTCAGAGCCATCTGAACATTTTGAACATGCCTTCCTTCCTTCCTTTATGTTAGCATAAGGGGACAATTTCCCATCACTAGTAAAGATACAGCATAGGAATGGTCGGTTGTGTTTAGGAGCCAGTTGATGACGAGCAGGCAGATATGCACACACGACCAACCACAAATATTTGTGATTTTGGCTTAGAGCATGCAGTACCCATAAACTCGATTTTTGAACCATTCCCATTGCATACAAATTTGGCACGTTGGTGGAATGATCACAGTGCATCTCATTTGTCAGTTCTCCAGTACAGTGACGCGGATCATTCTGGATTAATGCGTTTAAACGATCTTTAGCAATCCCGCAAGGTCTTCCTGAATGTGGAGATTCACTAATGTCAAAAAGGTCCTCCTTAAAATTAGAAAGCCATTTTTGTCATTTTCTGTCCAATGGCATTATCCCCATGCTAGGGGAAAATGTTCCCGGATGCCTCCGGTACTGTCGCCCCTCCACTGAACTCGGAGGAATGTATCGGAAATGTCCCGATTTCTCCACCTAGCACTCAATTTTCTAGCGCCCACAGCCCCACTCACTGTCTGCTGATGACAAAATGACAATATGTAAACTCAAATAGCAAACGTGAACCGTAAGTAAAAAATTACAATCGATAACTAAACCCATAGCAAACGAAATATCAATGTGCAAAACAAAAAGGCTGCAAAATAATTCACCAATCTAATAATTATCCCTAGGTACATAAACGAGTTATCAGACAAGTTAAGCAGCACTATCAAATTATATGAGTGTACCACCAGAATGTATCATTGTTGGGTATCTCTTGAAACTGTAGAAAGACTTAGGCGATATTTCCACTTGGTTTAATGAACTGTAAATCTCTTTAAGTTTGTATTATTCAGTTTCCATATTTCAAAATACAAGGAAAATAATTCAGCTTTGTGTCTGCCATAGTACCGGAATTAAGCTATGAGAGTTTAGGTATAGCTTGGTTGATTAAACAACTTGTAATTATAGACTGTAATCGAGAACTGATTGAAATAGAAGATAGTGTTAAAAATTTCTTTTGAAGCAGTCAATACAAAAGAAGAGTATTAGCTGAACTGTTACTTAGGAAGTCGAGATTAACGTGGAAGTTTGACCCCTATAATGTCACTCCCTAAACACAACTAGTAGATGAATAATTTATTCAATACCACATTTATAAAAACCGCTGACATACAACCAACATGTGGCCATCATTAAGACAATATCGAAAAATGACAACTTCCTTCTTAAGCAAGTAGGAAATTACAATTACTTAACGAACAGTAAATTAAATCAGAAGTGATTCAAAGAAATGTGGAATTTGGTACTATGTTTGAGCAATAACACAAGTAAGACGTTACAGTTAATACAATTCATTGGCAAGCAAATTTCAAAATATTTTTTAATTATACATGTGAGTTTATCAAACGGGCAGTGACACGCGCATGCGCACTTCATTGCGGATACTCACTACGTCCAAACTCTTGTGGGAATCACGCAAAACTGTAACCAATGAGAACAACAGATAGTGGACACTACATGCATAGTGCACGAGAGGTTAGGAATTTTAGCTAGGCATGAATCATTCTCGGCTAGCTGAAGTGGGTAAGACGAACACTTGCATAAAGCGAGAAATCCCGGTTCGAGTCCCAGTCTGGCGCAAATTTTCACTTGTCGCCATTGGATTATTTGAATGCCCGAATGTGGCTGAGTTCTAAATTTCTCTTAAATCATGTATATATACAGCCACTGAATCGAAAATTGTATCTATTCTTTCGGAAACATCGGAAGGTACTGACGCCACATATACAGGGTGAGTCACCTAACGTTACCGCTGGATATATTTCGTAAACCACATCAAAATACTGACGAAACGATTCCACAGACCGAACGTGAGGAGAGGGGCTAGTGGAATTGTTTAATACAAACCATACAAAAATGCACGGAAGTATGTTTTTTAACACAAACATACGTTTTCTTAAATGGAACCTCGTTAGTTTTGTTAGCACATCTAAACATATAAACAAATACGTAATCAGTGCCGTTTGTTGCATTGTAAAATGTTAATTACATCCGGAGATATTGTAACCTAAAGTTGACGCTTGAAACCTACGTTCAGTTGCGTGTTGTAACAAACACGGGCCACGGCCGGCGAGCAGCATCTGCATGCACATGTTTACGATGACGACCGTGTTTACGAGTGTGGCTGTAGTGCACTGTTGTGGTTTGGTCTAGCTGTCGCAGGGTCCGCATGTAGCCCTTGCTGCTATTGTTATTCTGCATTCGTCTCCGCACGCAGACCAACTGTAGTACACCGTGTTACCAGACGTCTGTGATAGTGTAGTGTTGTAGGAACTGTGACCATGGTGTATTCGAACTCTGAAAAGGCGGAGATGATACTCATCTATGGCGAGTGTCGACGAAATTGAGCTGAAGCCTGCAGGGTGTATGCAGAACGTTACCCGGACAGAGAGCATCCAACGTGCCGCACATTGCAAAACATCTACCGGCAACTGCATGCAACAGGTATGGTCGTAGCACGCAAACGGGTCCGTAACAGGCCCGTCACAGGAGAAGCGGGTGCAGTTGGTGTGTTAGCTGCTGTTGCCATGAACCCACACATGAGTACACGGGACATTGCGAGAGCCGGTGGACTGAGTCAAAGTAGTGTCATGCGCATACTGCATCGTCACCGCTTTCACCCGTTTCATGTGTCGCTACATCAGCAATTACATGGTGATGACTTTAATCATCGAGTGCAATTCTGTCAATGGGCATTAACAGAGAATGCGTTGCAGTTCTACCTGTTTACCGATGAAGCGGGTTTCACAAACCACGGGGCAGTGAATCTAAGGAACATGCATTCGTGGTCCGTGGACAATCCTCGCTGGCTCAGACAGGTAGAGCGACAGCGATCGTGGACTGTAAATGTATGGTGCGCAATCATTGGCGACCACCTCATTGGTCCTCACTTCATTGCAGGGGCCCAAACAGCTGCAACATACATCGCGTTTCTACAGAATGATCTGCCAACGTTGCTCGAAAATGTCCCACTGGAAACGCGTCAACGTATGTGGTATCAGCGTGATGGTGCACCTGCACATTCCGCAATTAACATTAGGCTGACCCTTGACAGGATGTTCGACGGGCGTTTCATAGGACGTGGAGGACGCATAAATTGGCCAGCCCGTTCTCCTTATCTTACAACTCTGGACTTCTATCTGTGGGGTACGTTAACGGAGAATGTGTACCGTGATATGCCTACAACCCCAGAGGATATGAAACAACGTATTGTGTCAGCCTGCGGCGACATTACACCAGATGTACTGCGGCGTGTAGGACATTCATTACGCCAGAGATTGCAATTGTGTGCAGCAAATGATGGCCACCACATTGAACATCTATTGGCCTGACATGTCGGGACACACTCTATTCCACTTCGTAATTGAAAACGGAAACCACGTGTGTACGTGTACCTCACCCTCCATGGTAATGTACATGTGCGTCAGTGAAAAAGACCAATAAAAAGGTGTTAGCATGTGGACGTAATGTGCTGTTCCAGTCTCTTCTGTACCTAAGGTCCATCACCTTTCCCTTTGGATCCCTACGTAATTCGGTGCTCTCCGATACACACGATCGAACAGCGGAGCAGTGGTACTCAAGCGTCAACTTTAGGTTACAATATCTCCGGATGTAATTAATATTTTACAATGCCACAAACGGCACTGATTACGTATTTGTTTATATGTTCAGATGTGCTAACAAAACTAACGGGGTTCCATTTAAAAAAACGTAGGTTTGTGTTAAAAAACATACTTCCGTGTATTTTTTAATGGTTTGTATTAACCAATTACACTAGCCCCTCTCCTCACGTTCGGTCTGTGGAATCGATTCGTCATTATTTGATGTAGTTTACGAAATATATTCAGAGGTAATGTTAGGTGACTCACCCTGTATATTCCCTATTGATTTACTTACCTTATTAACCCTTCTACGACTAACAATTTTCAAATGGAAAAAACAACAAATAAAAAATCCTACAGAATGCAACAGGTAATCGAACGCAGGTTTTCCACTAGGCAGCCAGATGCCTCGGCCGCTACATCAGCGGCATCTCACCTTACGGGTACATAAGTAACAATCTAAAAAGTTTCTTTCCTCGATTTATCGGAATATAGGCGTTTGTGGACCTTAAATGTGTTATACCGAGCGAGGTGGCGCAGTGGTTAGCACACTGGACCCGCATTCGGGAGGACGACGGTTCAATCCCGTCTCCGGCCATCCTGATTTAGGTTTTCCGTGATTTCCCTAAATCGCTTCAGGCAAATGCGGGGATGGTTCCTTTGAAAGGGCACGGCCGATTTTCTTCCCCATCCTTCCCTCACCCGAGCTTGCGCTCCGTCTCTAATGACCTCGTTGTCGACGGGACGTTAAACACTAATCTCCTCCTCCTTAAATGTGTTGAGAAAAAATGCGTCCGCGGCTGAGTTGGGCGGAATCCTGGCGTAGTTTGGTGTCAATGTGACATCATTAATCCACCTTACAGCTCACATGAACTTGCGAGTTATGGCCTTTTTTTAAGCATTTGTCAACGCGTTACTATTCCAAGCGTCGCCGATTCCGAGGGTGACGACGCAGGGCGCCACGCTTTTGAATCATTACAGAGAAAAGTTGTAGGCGCGCGCGAAGTCGGTAAACCCTCGTCACCAACACGTCGCTCTTGACAGTTACTAGCAGTTGACACTGAACGTCAATAGATCTAACAGATGCGCATGCACAGGAAGATAAATCCACTCCTGTACAACTACCCTATTGACGAAAAATTTTTGGAAACAGTATCTACTGTAAATTATCTAGAAGTAATTATCCAGATCGACCTTAAGTGGAATGACCACATAAAACAACTGGTAGAACAATAGATGCGAAGAGTGATATTCATAGGAGGGATTTTAAGGAAATGAGTCATCCACGAAAGGAGTGAGTTACAAGGCGCTTATTCGGCCAATTATTGAGTATTGTTCATCAGTCTGGGGCCCTTACTAGATAGGACTGTCAGAAGAGATACAGAGAGTCCTATGAACAGTGGTGCATTTCATCACAGGACCATTTAGTCGGCGACAGAGCGTTACAGAGATTCTTAATGAACTCCAGTGGCAGATGTCACATGAGAACCGTTGTGGGTTACGGAGAGGCTTACTTTTGAAATTTCGTGAGATTACTTTCAGGGAAGCGTCGGACGACATATCACTTCCTTCCACATAAGTCTCGTGAAATATTACGATAAGAAAATTCAAGAAATTAGAGCTTTTTACCGACAATGATTCTTCTCGCCCGCCATTCACGAGTGGAACAGGGAAGCGTGGATGGGATAGTGGTACCAAAAGTACTCTCCGCCATACACCGTCAGGTGGCTTGCGGAGTGTTGATGGAAATCTAAATCTATAAACAAAGTATCAGACACGATGGTGCTAGTTTGCCCATCCCAGGAACCCTGTACCAGACAAAACTTGTGATCGACAACGTATGGTTTTTAAACGTTTTCAAGATATCTTTTGTAAATTGAAGTATTATATTTCTTGGATTTTTAGCAAGTGAAGTAAGCTGTGTCTAACGAGTCGTTGAAACTTGATGTCATTGGCACCATGAGGACCAAATTAATCGTTAGTATCTTGTAACCATGGGAAAAGTTTAGGCAAAAATGTGATGGTATATTGTGCCGTTTACGAATGCGTTGTTTTAGGTACATTACCAGCTGCGATAACGGTTGATTTTTCCTCGTTATGCCAAAATGTGCTAACTGCAAACTTACTCGAAATTTTTGCAAACAACGAGGCTCAAAATTTTGATTCTTTACAACCCATTTGAGAAATTAGCTCTGCTTCTGTTATTATTCCTTATTGATATACTTGCCCTACCGACCCTCGTATTCCTACCAGTTCTTATGCAGAAAAAACAAATTAAAAAAGGAAAGTGCTGAATGTAACTGGGAATCGAACATACGTTTTCTGCTTCTGAGCTATACACCTTGGTCACTACACCAGAGGCGCTTCCGTTTAACAGGTGTCATTTTTCAGGGTACAAGGGCGTGTGGGCGTTCAGGTTAATGAAGCAGCAGGCGACGCAGCTAGGAATGCCTGCTTGGCAGTTAAGATTTGTGTCCCCGCACATGCAGTTCCCTCCCTATGGAGGCAGAGGGATGTGACTGTGGGAGGAGGAACAACCGACACTGCCACGGCATTCCTCCTTCCGAAGGCTGCTGCCGGAGGAAGTACTTGTTAGAATTGTCAACCGTTAAGAATGAAATGAGACATGAGGGAAACAGCAATTAGTTTAATTACCTTGTTTATTGTGGCCCTCGGCCACAGTACGTGAGGAACATCTTGGCGGCGGCGTCCAGTTCCAGTCGATGTCCGGCGTTCCTGACGGTGCAGAGAGCGGGACCGAGCGTGGCGTCACTCGAGTGCTGGCGTCTCCGGCTGCGACCGCAGCGCAGCGCTTACCGTGGGCTCCTCTGGCCAACACAAACGAGGCTGAGTTATCCCTGAAATCGTGGCTGCCAGATGGAAAGTAGGTCCCATTATCTCACACGTTGCTTCATTTAATAACAAATCACTCCTATTTCATTTTAGCCTCTTTGCTGTTGTAACCTTCCTCTGCTCGAAACAACTAGCCAATACTGCAATCTTGTCAAAGGTATAGTGCAACGAATGTGCCTAGACGAACTGAAAGTACAATTCTGGCTCTCTCACCCCTTTATTGCACTCCTTTTGTCCCATCAGCGCACGGACCTTGCTCCTCTTATTACCATATTCGGATAGACTGTTAGTTCCCTTCGTTTTCTCCATTTCTGCATGTCTTTCCTTGTCTTTTCAATTAATAATAGTCACTGCGTTTTTACTCTTACAAATTTCTTTTGTATCCCCCACTTGACAGGATACACATGAACTATGTAGTACTGGTAACGTGCTTCTTTCCCTGCTACTGGTACAGTAACGGAAGTGCAAACTTTCGCTCCATCATATCTCACCGATACTGTGGCTACTGTTCCTTAGAGCCTGTAAATACGGTTATGGCGACAACGATTTTACCCCTAGCTAACCTCTTACAGCCTGGTGAGTAGCCTCCTGTAGTTCTGTTACTTTCCCTAGTGCTTCCCAAACGCTGTCTTCTACGGACTGTAACCATCTTGTCATTACTACTTCCCTATCTAAGACTTCCCCTTTGGTTTATAGTTTCCTGATATTCTAATTAACTGTCTCTTCTGTAGCTCTGGTATACCGAATTAACTTTCTAGTCAGTTGTCGTAGTAGACCTGTGTTATTCAACACTAAACTCGCAGTCTGCGTAGTGTGCCAATCACTCACGCCTTTGTCCTCTTTGTCCACAACTTAGCCTCTTCTACAGCGTCTTTCACCCTTCGGATGTCTTCCTGATCAGCAGTGCCCAATTTTGTTTTCATAAGTCGACCTCCAACTCATCCTTCGCGTATGCGGAATAACTACCAGTACCTGGGTTACCTCAATCTTTAATTTCTCGTATGCTCCATGTACTTTCACACATGCCCGGCACTTCTTTTGAGTATCCTGCGCCTTTCCGTTCCCTGACGGAATTTGTTGAATGCTTCTTCTAATCTTTCATCTTTCGTTGAATATTACCTGTATCTCTCAGCAATGAATAGTGCTCACTATGTCTTCCTGCTTGGCGAACAGCATTCCTCCATACAAGTGTTGGTTTCTTAACGCTTCCACCCCAACGAAGATCAGTAGTCCCGCTATGAAGTGCATCTTCATTGCTGCTCCACAGTTGCTTATATTAATTACGCTAAATTTATTTATTTATTTACTCGTCAAGTTCCGTAGGACCAAACTGAGGAGCAAATCTCAAAGGTCACGGAACGTGTCAGTACATGAAATTACAACATAAAAGGAATAACAGATAAAAATAAAATGTTTATGAACAAAAAAAGTCAGTCCATAAGTTTAAGTAAACGCAGTCAACAATACAACAAGAATCAGCTTAATTTTTCAAGGAACTCCTCGACAGAATAGAAGGGGTGACCTATGAGGAAACTCTTCAATTTCGATTTGATAGCACGTGGATTACTGCAAAGATTTTAGAATTCGAGTGGCAGCATATTGAAAATGGATGCAGCAGTATACTGCACACCTTGTAACACTTATATAATTTAGAAGTAGGTTTATATCATGTAAGTATGTATATGTAATTACGAAGTGTGTATTCTTTGTTGATTAAGGACATTGGTTTGTGACTGGAAATTTAAAGTATTGTAATGTGCATATGGAAAAAGCTAAATGATGTTTAAAATAATGAAATATTATAATATGTCTATATTTAGAAGAAAAGCATTGTATATTGGAAGCTGGTTCGTGCTTATGGCACTTGCATTGTAACATGTAAAATATGTAGGGATGTTCCTCCGCAACGGAAATGCCTTGGCGCGATGAAAAAGGTGGTTCTGGCGGTCGAAGTGCGCGGCTTCTTGGTGTGAAAGCACGCAGCCAGTGGCTAGCCGTTGCACGGTGCCAAGGGAGGCAGCTGGAAGCCGCTTTGCAAGGAATTTTGTCTCGGATGTGGATTTGGCTGTTGCATGGTACTCTGGCCATAAGGAATGGCTCAAACACATTAAAAATCCGTCGCCAAGAAGAAATTGTATAGAACATTCAAACATAAAGATCCATGAGTACACTTAGCCGCCACGACGCTTCCCACCACTACTTCGCCACTGCTCCACCAAATTCATGCATACACATATGTATGAGAGCATGGACCAGTTAGGCCGGCCGGTGACGTCAAGCGGTTCTAGGCGCTTCAGTCTGGAACCGCGCAACAGCTACGGTCGCAGGTTCGAATCCTGCCTCGGGCATGGGTGTGTGTGATGTCCTTAGGTTAGTAAGGTTTAAGTAGTTCTAAGTTCTAGGGGACTGATTGTGATGACCTCAACCCACAGGAAAAATAATTATCAAAATCTGAACTGTGAAGTCATCCAAAATTCTAGTTGGAAAACCACACTCTTTGTTACACTTCTCAATTGGTCACGATCCCACTTTGTTTATGAACTGAAAGCTCTAATATTGACGAGAAACTGCTCTGAAATTAAAATGAACCGACAAAATTGTGTATATATTCTCTGAAAATTCAAAGGAATTAGAAAAAGTGACAAAATTTCGTGAATCACACACAATAATGTTAACAATCGCATGAACACTGGGGGGTTTCACCGTACATCTACCCACTTTTGAGTATAACCAGTGTCTATTAATAATACGACTCGTAGCAATACAATATCAAAAAACTTTTATTACTGGGTAAAGAGTCACTACGTGATTTGACAGCTGACATTTATAATTCCCGCTCACGCCAGGAAAAGCACCAATACGAGGATAGCAGCTTTTACATTATTGGTCAGAACGTAAGCAATTATGGCAGTCGCCGTAATTTTCGCGCGAAGCCATATTTCGCCACAAAATACTCTTATTAGTTACTGTCATATATCTAATCTCATAACAATACATAAAACTACATAAAATAACTACAATAATTTTGACATGCAAGGAGAATTAGTCTTAATGAGAGGAAGAAGTTTATATTTACTGGTGTTTCAACAATGACTACCAGGCAACTTTTAATTCACTGATTGTAATTTTATTTTCGTTAGCAGAAAGCAAACAAACTAAACAAAGAATTTAATTAAACAGATTCTGTAATTCTTATACTTTTAATAGAGGAAGAAAGTTTCTAGGTCAGGGGATAGCGTTCAGCGAAATCCCTTAACTTTTTGTTGCATACGAAGCGTTGCGTTAGGCAGCACGATGTAGACGGGTTACGATGATAACAGGATACAGACAGTTCCGCTGGTTAATCTTCTCCGGCGAAACGCAAATAAAGTTCCAGCACAGCTGTATCATTAACCCCATGGTGATTATCAAACCACAAGACGCCAGTATACGAACGTTGTTGACATGTCCTCTCTTTCAATGTACATGACGTAGACATCGCTCGTTTTTACACTTTATGCACTGTCCGTGACGCTATCGTCCCTAATTACACGGTTCGTCACATTCATATAGTCTTAGCCACAAATACACAGTTCATAGAATTGTTCATGTATGTGAAGCACACCGTAAACAATGTCCACTCTGTTCTCGCATTTCAAACTTCGACAACGTCACTGAAAGCCATTTATATTGCACAGTTAATTAGTCATCACTTTCATGGCTTGATAGAATGTGATATACAACAGTTCCACCACCCAAAACCAATAGCAGCCAAGTTCATTCGAATAAAGGCACAGTTCGTGTCGGCCACAACAAAGTAATGTTAGCGGCACTTTCACAGTCCGGTTTATTTGCTCTTAAAGTTCGCTGACGATGGCATTACATACCGCAGTGGTAAAGAGAATTAACAATCTGATAGTTCGGTATCACTGTCCATACAATTACGTATGCTTTTCATGGAACACAGTACTATTTTTCCCGCGCACGCTTCACAGACACGCCATCCACCATCCCCTCTACTACGCAACAACCTTTCAACTCTCGATATCGCTATCGCTGTCCCCTGTCTATAGATGTTATATCGTTATCGTAAATGACATAAACCTTTATAAATGTTATTGACTGCATTTTTCACAATTAATAATATTCCAAAAGAGAACTTTAGAAACTTTACCACAGGTACAAAGTAAGAAACATATTTATCCATTGGCAAACGAAATAATCACAATTACATCTTTACATTTAAAAACCACAGTAGAATGTTACATAATCACAATTAGAAATGCCCATATGAACAAAAGAAAAAGAATAGAAATCCAAAGAAAACCACGAAAAAAATTTTATTTCCGTAATTAGCAATGCCTTCACATGATTACCAACAGATGTTAAGTCCCATAGTGCTCAGAGCCGTTTGAACCATTTGAGCCATGGACCAGTTAATTTGTGAGAGTGAGTTTAATAATAATCCAAGTGCTGTAAACCTGTGTTTAGAGCCGTAACTTTTATCCTGATCATGAACCTGTGCAGAATCCCTTCCTAAGTGTTTATAAAACCGAGTATCCTGTTTCATATGCACTATTATTGCTTATTTATGTTCGTCAGATGTGCAAACATTATTAAAAGTGAAGCTAGTTAGAATTTTACTAAAATACTCTCAACTTAGTGCAAAGTATCGTTTCGCAAAAATTCAGTAGCAGACTGTGTAAGTGTTACTGTCTGAATAACCTACTTCACAGGTGATGAAAAAAGGCAAGTAAGTTACTCATTTGAAACTTTCTTTAGCTTTGATTACTATCATGAATGAGTTTTTGAAGTTAATTAACCTCAGTGTTGAATAATTTGCCTTGGAAAGAGTAAAATAAAAACTTTCATGTGAAGCTAAGAATTAAATTAGTTTAATTGAAGTTTGGCTACTGAAATAATCATAGAGTTTGACTAGCGATACAGTATCAGTTTATGGGTCCCAACCATATTCTTTTCATATTAGAAAGGTAAATTCAATATTATTGCTACTAAAGAAATCCGATACGTTTCTATAAATGGGAGCATAAACAGTGTAATTGTGGTATTATTTTTATTTGTGGCACTTATATGTCAGTTACGTCAGAACCCCCTCCTGGCCAAATTTAGTTCTCCACTACTTGCCGTAACATTCCAGTACTGATCCAAGTAACAATCTTGAGTGTAGCTCTTATTAGTGTGAGTTTGGTACAAATTTTTGCTATCTATGGTTACTAGTACGCGCAGTATTGGTGGCTGCTGCTACACACAACTCAGAGTGCCCTGTGTCAGTTTGTACCTTGTGTACTGTTCAAAGGGAAATATTGATGAAAGTAACTTCAATAACTAATATTTAATTTTCTTAAACATATATTTCCAGATTCATGTGTCTAATTGGGCTGGTGACCGTTCATTTTTTCATTCATATACGAAATTTATTACCTCAGTTACAGCCTGTTTAGTTTTTCTGTTAATTACAATATATTCAAAATTACATTGCGATACCTTTATCCGTTAGACAAACACACGGTCGAAATTCCAAAATCCTCTCAGAGGGTACCATTAGCTTATGTTACGGTAGGCTAGTGTTACACGTGGCTTTTCCCATGACAGGACTTAATGTTCGGTAGTTAGGGAAGAGTGACGTATAACACTGCTGGTGTTATAACCTTTCTGCATAAGATTTAAGGAAGTCCGATCCAAATGCAGGTTTGATTTCTGCCGAGTATTAACTGAGTGAAAGCTGCTTATTCTCAGGAATAAGTCAATATAGTTAACAAGAAATGACGGTAAGAAATACATATATTGAGAGGACAATGTCAAAATACTAACTCATGAACAGAGGTTGACAAGAGGTTCGTGAATTTACACCTCTGATTGCCCGAACCGCCCGTTTCTGAGCCAAAAATATCCTTTTAGAATGGTAAGAGGTACTCCAAAATATAATACCATACGACATAAGCGAATGAAAATAAGCAAAGTAGATTAATTTTCGTGTCGAAGGATCACCCACTTCAGATACCGTTCGAATAGTAAAAATGGCGTATTAAGTCTTTGAACAAGATTCTGAACGTGGGCTTTCCACGACAGTTTACTGTCTATCTGAACACCTAGAAATTTGAACTGTTCAGTTTCATTGACCATATGCCCATACTGTGAAATTAAAACGTCAGGTTTGGTTAAATTGTGTGTTAGAAACTGTAAAAACTGTGTCTTACTGTGATTTAGCGTTAGTTTTCTACAAGTCATGATCTTAGGTTATAAACTTCACTATTGGAAACCGAGACAATGTTGCACACAACATCCTTTCTACCAAGCTGGTGTCATCAGCAAACAGAAATATGTCGGAGTTACTCATAATACTAGAGGGCATATTATTTATATAAATAAGGAACAGGAGTAGACTCAACACTGATCCCTGGGGCACCCCACACTTGACCATACCCCACTCAGACCCCACATCACAGCTATTCTCAACATTGTGAATAATGACCTTTTTCTGTCTGTTGCTAAAGAAAATGGTGTACCAATTGTGCGCTACTCCCCACATTCCGTAATGGTCCAACTTCTGGAGCAATATTTTGTGATCAACACAATCAAACGCCTTAGGCGCTTCAGTCCGAAACTGCGCTGCTGCTACGGTCGCAGGTTCGAATCCTGCCTCGGCATTGATGTGTGTGATGTCCTTAGGTTAGGTAGGTTGAAGTAGTTGTAAGTCTAAGGGACTGATCACCTCGGATGTTAAGTCCCATAGTGCTTAGAGCCATTTTTGAAACGCCTTAGTTAAATCAAAAAATGTGCCTAGCGTCCAAAACCTTTTGATTAACCCATCTAGCATCTCACAGACAAAAGAGAATATAGCATTTCCAGTTGTTAAGACTTCTAAATCCGAACTGTAAATTTGATAGCAAAACGTGTGATACAAAATGACAATTATCCTTACATACACAGCCTTTTCAATAACTTTGGCAAAAGCTTATGGCATAGAAACAGGTCGAAAATCTACATTATCCCTTTCTCCCTTTTTATAAAGCGGCTTTACTGCTGAGTACTTTACTCGTTCGGGAAACTGACCATTCCTGAAGGAAAAATGACAAATATGGCTAAATACAAGGCTAACATGTGCAGCACAGTACTTTAATATTCTGCTGGGAACTCTATCATAACCATGAGCGTCCTTAGTCTGCAGTGATTGTTATTAACTCAATCTCCCCCTATTTGTATCACATAAAAGTATTTCAGGCATCAATCTCAGAAAGGTATTTGCCAAGAAAGGTATGTGTCCCTGTAGAAAATAAGTTTTTATTTAATTCACCAGAAATACTCAGAAAATGATTGTTAAATACTGTACATATATCTGATTTGTCAGTAACATTAATATTTTTTACTACGAACTGACTTTATATCGTCGACCTTGTGCTGATGAGCAGACACTTACTTCACAACTGACCATACGGTTTTAATTTTAGCCTGTGAATTAGCTATTCTGTTTCTGTACCACATACTCTTTGCCTTCCAAATAACATTTTTAAGCACCATACAATACCGTCTGTATTGGGCTACTGCTGCTTGGTTGTGACTATTTCTAACATTTTGATATAATTCCCGCTTTGCTATGCATGATATCCTTATCCCACTTGTTAGGCACCCAGGCTGCCTATTACTGCTAGTATCCCGTTTAGAATACTCCAATGGAAAGCAACTCTCAAAGACCACGAGAAATGTGTTAAAGAAAGCATTATATTTATCATCTATGTTACTGGCACTATAAACATCCTGCCACTCTTGTTCTTTGACAATGTTTAAAAAACTCTCTATTGCTGTTGGATTAACTTTCCTACATAGTTTGTAATTATATGTGTCACTTGAGTACAAAAGCCTTTTAGTGTTAAAATTTGTGCATCATGGTCGGAAAGGCCATTCACCCTTTTTGAAACAGAATGTACATCTAGTAATGAATAATGAATAAAAATTTGTGAATGGCTGTCATACTCTTCCCCTTCAACCTAATTGGAAAAACACAGTCTGCATCAAATCATATGAATTTAGGAGAGATACCAACATCCTTTTTCTTGATCCATCGAATACAAAATTTATATTGAAGCCACCACATACAAAAAAATTTTGTACTTCCTACAAAGTGAATCAACAACCGTCTCTAGCTTGAGCAGAAATGCTCTGAATCAAAGTTTGGGGACCTATAAACCAAAAACAATTAGAATTTTAGTTTCAGTAAATTCAACTGCCTCTGCACAACATTCAAATACCTGTTCAGTGCAGTGCCGTGATAAGTCTATGGACTCGATTGGAATACAGTTTTTTTACGTACATGGCCAATCTCCACCCCACAAGGAACTCCTTGAAAAAGGCAGCTCATCTATATCCTGGTAAAGGAAGCCTCTGAATTGTCAAATTATTTAACGGGTGCTCCGACATACCAATAATTTCAAATTCAGTTTCTAAAAGCAGTTAATTTACCTTGTCTCTAATACCTCTTATATTTTGATGAAATATGCTAATTCCTTTTCTCCTTGGAAACATGACGTCCTCTGAAGGTCAGCCCTTAGTTAGGACTTCCTTTAAGCTGGTGTACCTATCAGCTGACTTCAGTGTAAAAAAGTTGCAGCTCTAGCCCCAACTACTACAGGAATTTTTCCATGAGTGATCCCACCACCATCACCCACTACACTGTCACCTCCCCTTCCCATACGTATTGAGGTGCAGGCCATGCCCAGTGAAAGCCGATCTACTGGTAGACCCAACTTGCACCACTGCAATGTGACCCATGCCTTCTGCCATCAGCGCCCTCCCCAGGCCCAGGATAACGCGCATAACAGCCGCATCAAAATGAGACCAATCATGCCACTGAAACAGTCGCACGAAATGCACATCAGTGCCACGAATTTGAGTAGCTGTCTTTACCATGTCATCACCTGCATCATATTACCCGTCCCTATCAAAACTGTTCCCTGCTCCAACCACTATTACTACCTGATCCTCCTTCGTAAAACCTTACATAACTCCTCTATACTGTCAGTCACCTTAGCCAACCCTGCACTAATTCACAATGCTGGCACTCACTCCCCAACACTTCCTGCAACTGCTGGCCCACACTTCTACCATGCGAACTTCTCTGACAGCACAACCTTCTTTCTGCTAGATTTTGCAACTGACCTAGGCCTCCTAACTGCTGAGGACTGCTGCCATGTTCCCTACATCTACAGCTACAAGAGTCTCCTCTCCACTCAACTTTGACAGCTGGTCAAATCTATTGTATATACGCAAAGTAAAACTGTCTAAATACCTCCTCTTCCTAGCTGCCTTCTTTCCAACAGCCAAATCCCATACCTCACTATCCTTCACCCTCCTCAACCTATCTAGGTCCTCCTCTGCGCGTTGTAACTGCACCTGAAGGACACAGACCTTACGCTCCTATGCCTCTATCAACTTATTTCTACTACAGATTCTGCATTCCCAGGAGAGGATCTCGCTATAATGCCCACTGGTTTCCCCACTACATTCCCCCCAATGAAAATACTTTGCTGAAATTCCACACCGCAACCAACTACTCACAAACCTACGCCAGAGCCCACACTTCTCGCTCATGGTAAAATTTTGCAGTTACTGAAAAAAAGAGTCTACGTTACCTAAGTTCAGTTGAACCAGTAGAACTGTTTATAGACCTAACAATAGCGGTCTCGAAATTCTCTGTCTACTAAGAAAGCAACTAGTTCTATTAATACTACTTGTATTAATACTACTTCACAAAATTAGTAGCTAAAAACGAAAAGTCTTGCGGCCACAGTAACACTCAACGAAGTTAAAACACTGAATGAAAATTTTACTGAAATATTTCACTAGAAACGTCAGCGGAAAACTAAAACTGCACGGAACACCGCTGAAAACTATTAAATATAATAACTGTATAACAGTGAACAAATATCTTTGTTAGTACTTGTAACACTTACATCGATTAGTAGCAGGTTTATGTTCGGTAACTGCGTATCTGCAATTATGGAGTGTGTTATTTGTTAGTTAATGTCCATGATTTGTGACAGGAAGTTAGAGTAATGTAAGGTATATGTGGAAAAAGATAAGTGATAGTTGAAAATAATGATATTTTATAATATGTTCATATTTTAAGGAAAACAATGTGTACTGGGAGCTGCTTCATGCTTAGGACACTTGTACTGTAAAATTTAAAAGATGCAGTGAAATCCCTCCGCAACGGAAGTGCCATGGCGCGATTTAAAAGGTGGTTTTGGCAGTCGAACTGGCCGGCTCCTTGGCGTGAACGGTACGCAGTCAGTGGCTAGCCATTATGCGGTACACATCGACGGTGCCAAGGGTGGCAATTGGAAGCCGTTTTTCTAGGAATTTTGCGTCGGATATGGATTTGGCTGTTGCTCGTCAATAAGGAATGGCTCTAACACGTTAAAAATCCGTCACTAAGAAGAAATTTTAGAGCATTCAAACAAGAGCCGTGAGTACAGTTAGCCGCCATGTCGCTTGCAACCATAACTTCGCCACTGCTCCACTAACTTCATACGTACAGATATGAGAGCATGGACCAGTTAGTGTGAGTGATTTAATAATAATTCAAATGCTATTCATTTGTGTTTGTAACTATATCTTCTTTCTTCATCATGAACCTATGCAGGGTTCTCTCCTAAGTGTTTATAAAACCGAGTATCCTGTTTCAAATGAACTAGTGATCTATTTATGGTTGTCAAATGTGCAAGAATTAGCAAAAGTTCAAGTTAAAGCTACAAAAGTGAAGTCAGTTAGAATTTTGCTAAAGTACTCTGTTTAGTGCAAAGTATCATTTTGCAAAAATACCGTACCAGATTTTGTATATGTTGTTGTCTAAAGTACCTGCTTACAGATCATGAAAAAGGCAAATAAGTTAAACTTGTTCGAACACAATGTAGTCTTAATTTCTACCATGAATGATCTTTTTGTAGTTAATTGAGTTCAGTGTTGAGCAATTTGCTTTGAAGAGTAAAATATAAACTACTCCAAGTGAAGTAAAGAATTAACCTTGGATGAATTAGTCTTTGCTACTGAAATAATCATAGGACTTAACTAGGGACACTACGCTAGTTTATGGGTCCCCACTATACTCTTCACATATTAGAAGATAAGTGGGAATAGTGTTGCTACTGAGGAAATCTGATACGTTTCTATAGATGGGAGTATAAACAGCGTAATTATGATATTGTGTTTATTAATGGTTGTTACAGGTCAGTTAAGTCAGAAGCCCCTCCTGTCCAATTTTAGTTCTGCACTTCTTGCAGTAACATACCTGTGCTGGTTCAGGTAATGATCTTGAGTGTAACTGTTATTAGTGTAAGTTTGGTACATTTTGGCTTTCTATGATTACTAGTTTGTGCATTATTGGTAACTGCTGCTACCCGCAGCTTACAGTGCCCTGTGTCCGTTTGTATCCTGTGTGCTATTCAAAGGGAAATATTAATGAAAGTCGCTTCAACAACTAATATTCAGTTTTCTTAAACATATATTTCCAAATTCATGTGCCTAATTGGGCTGGCGACCGTTCATTTTTTTTATTCGTATATGAATTTTATTACTTTCATTAACCACAAAACTAAAGCCTGTTTGGTTTTTCTGTTAATTACAGTATGTTCAAAACTACAGTCCGATTCTTTTATCCTTTAGACATACACGCAAGGTCAAAATTATAAATCCTCTCAGAGGGTAACATTAGCTAGTGTCACCTTTTCCTGTGACAGGACTTACTGTTCTATAGTTAGGGAAGAGTGACGTATAACAACCTAGTGTTATGTACCTAGCTTTATAGCCGCCACAGCTGCCATTGCACGCCGCGAAATGTAAATAGACTACTGAGGCGCGAGGCTTGGACAAACGATGTAAGCACACTCTCGAATAACAGATCATCTAACGTAACGTAAAAACATATTGACATTTACTGGCGACATAGTCTCTACTACTTGGTATGACCCCAATACTTTTAAAAAGCTTCCTTCCCTTTCCCTTTGGAATATACAAAGTTGATAGCATCACCCACTGATCAGCCTTATACTGTAGCATTCTTGCCGTACAGTCCACTGCTTCTTCCTGTTCCTCCAGTGCTCGTTTATTTGCCCTCCGTACTTTATTCCTAATTTCCCTAATCACTCTGGTAAATTCCTTAACAGACTTTCTAGGCTTCCCTTTCTTCGTTTCAATATGTCAAACGGTGATGGCACTTTACGACAGTATACTACTTCATACGGTAATAATCCTCTATTCGTATGCTGTTTTGAGTTGTTGATGGTGACGACATACTTCAAATTGACATCCCAGTTGATGTTATGTAAGTCGAAGTAGTATCAAGCGTCTTCCGGATTGTCCTCTTTCAGTTATTCCATTGGGTTGTGGGTGGAGAGAGGACTCTTCCTTAACTTCTCCGCACTCAGTAACTTACACAATTCCTTGAGTAGGTCTGACATAAAGTTCGTTCCCTGGTCTGTTATTGTTCCAGGCACTCCCAACTTCAGTACCCAATTACTCAAAAGTCCATGTGCCACTGCTGCCGCCTGCTGGTATGGCATCGCGACCATTTCTACATGTCTTGAAAAATGCTCTATAATTCTGAGTACATACGTATTCCCTGCAGGTGTTCTATTAAATGGACCGAAACCATCAATCACCGAAAATTCGAATGGTGCTAACGCTTCAGACAACGTCTGCAATGGCAGTCTTGTTCGGCACAAATTCGCTCTCTGTGCGTGCTGTATGCAGTTCCGCGAATACTGGTTTACTTCCGTCTGCCTGTTCTTCCACCAATACCTTTCTGCTACTCTTCTTTTGGTAGATCTGCAGCTTCCACTAACACATCATCATGAGCTTCCTGTAGCAATCTATTCCTTAGCTTCGCTGGTACCACTAGCGGCACAGTGGTCTCAACTTGGTTTGTCTGCATAGCAACCCATCCTGCATATAAAACTGATTGCTTAAAATACTGGTTACATTCGTCATTCGCTCTCTATGCCCTTTGCCATTTCTTATGCTCATTATCCCCGATACGCCATACTGCTACTACTTAAGCCATCCGAATTTCCGTGACTTAGAAATAAAAAAAGATGGTTCAAATGGCTCTGAGCACGATGGGACTTAAAATCTGAGGTCATCAGTCCCCTAGAACTTAGAACTACTTAAACCTAACTAACCTAAGGACATCACACACATCCATGCCCGAGGCAGGATTCGAACCTGAGACCGTAGCGGTCGCGCGGTTCCAGACTGAAGTGACTAGAACCGCTCGGCCACACTGGCCGGCTTCATAAATCCAATTCACTGGATTACTGCCCATCGCATCAACTTACTAGAAGGATCCTTCAATCCCAACAACCATTTTAATGTCGAATGATCTGCTATTACTCTAAACTTTTTACAATCAGATAACATTTGAAATATGTCAGTCCATAAATAATTATTAATATCTCTTTCTCTATTATGGGCTAATTTCTTTCTGCAGCATTTAGTTGTCTTGATGCGCAAGCTACCTAATGGTTTCCGCCTTCTACCTCTTGTTACAACACACAGCTAAGACCATGATTTGATAAATCACAAGGTAAAACAAATTCTCTATTAAATTCCGGAAATACCAATATCGGGCTCGGTGTTAAAGCTTCTTTTAGCTACTCGAAAGCATGCTGGCACTCTTACGACCACATACATTTAGTTATCTTATTTAACAACGGTGTCAACGGTCTGTCAACACCCGCAAATCCTTTTAGGAACTGGTGGTAATAGTTCGCGGCTGCTAAGAAGGATCGCAACTGCCTTACAGATTCTGGAACAGGAAATTCACTTACAGCTCTAATTAATCTTGGAATCAGTCTTAGCTCCGCCTTTACTTATAATGACCTAGGTATGCTGCCTCTTCCATTACAAAATACACTTTTCTGTACTCAATATTAACTTCGCAGCTTTTAACCTTAGAAATATTTGCCTTAATCGCTGCATATGATGTTTCATATCATTCCCATAGACGATTATGTCATCTAGATACATTAAGCATTGTTGGGGTTTTAAGCCTCTGAGTGCTCCGTCCACCAATCTCTGAAACGTTGCAGGTGCATTTTTTAATCCAAATGCTATCCTTCGGGTTCTAGGCGCTCAGTCCGGAACCGCGGGACTGCTACGGTCGCAGGTTCGAATCCTGCCTCGGGTATGGATGCGTGTGATGTCCTTAGGTTAGTTCGGTTTAAGTAGTTCTAAGTTCTAGGGGACTGATGACCACAGATGTTAAGTCCCATAGTGCTCAGAGCCATTTGAATAATTTTTTTGCTATCCTTCTGAACTGCTTGTGCCCTCAGATTGCCGAAAACGCTGTTTTGTGTCGATCCTGTGGTGCAACCCCTGTCTGGTGATCCGTTGTTAAAAATATTTACATTGCCGTAAATGGTCAAAGGTTTCTGTGATGTTTGGCAAAGGGTAGATATCGCTTACGGTTTTCGCATTATGTCTCCAAACACACCAAAACGCATATTTTCGTGTTTCATATGGTGATTTTTTTGACACGACGACCATTTCTGCCCAACATGGACTACTACTTTCTTCAGTTATTCCATCTTTCAGCTGTTGATCGATAAAGTCCTCCAAAATTGTAAGTACTTAGGTATCCTGTATGGTTTGCGATAGACTGGTGATTCATTTTCCGTTGGTGAGTGATGCTGTGTAATATGCGTAGCCGGTGTTGGCACTTTTGGAAAAAGTAAATCGTTAAATGCCAAAAGTAATTTTTCCATCCGTTCGCTATTGCTTCCTCGCAGGTGTTTTCCTCGTAATGCAATTTCAATGGCATGCGGCGACTGCCTGTGGCTGAAGCCCCTCGTGTTCCGTTCTTCCTCCTAATTACTGATTAACAACCCCTTTGTTAATTCTGTGTCCTCTGCTCTAAAATTATCTTTAAACACAAGTACCTTCTTTTCACCTTTTATTTCTTATACGCTTACAAATCCTTTTCTAAGTAAGCAACCCACCTGATCTAATACTTCATGCTCTTATAACGGTTCCACCACACACAAAATTCCTACCGACAAGCTAGATTCACCACTGACCCAAAGTGATTTCCCAGTGCCGTTAGGTACACAATCGTGCGAATCAAATCTTAGTCAAATCGTTCGTGATTTAATCGATTAGTCTTTCGCGACAGACTCCCCTGCCAACATAGCTACACTAGCTACGGTTCACCTTAACTGAAACATTTTTCCGTCAAGTTCCACCCTATGTTGCCGAAGATCGATTGTGACACAATGCTGATATAAAAAAATCTAACCCTAGAATCATATCGTATCCCTCACTCGCATGTTGCACAATCTGTACACATTGTTTAAATTGAATCGTATCCAGGCAAAAGTCTGTCCACCTATCCTAATGGTGTGACATCTGTATCCCCCACTTCACGCAAACTGTACCGTAGTCGGTTCCATTGCTTACGTTTCACAACTAGCGACCGACACGCACACCCGTGTGTCCAATAACATCTTGCAACACATTTTTTTCTACTATTCCTCTTATAGCACAATCAACCGCTGTATACGATTTCGTAGCATTCAGTCTTACTCGGAAGGACCCTAGACGGACCTGGGGTTCCCGTTGGTGTTTAAAACCTTATTCCTCCCTGGTCCTTTACTTCTAAAACTATTGCTTCCTGTTCCTTTACTCCGTCACCCTGAAGCTGGCGACACCGCCTCCTTAAATGCCCTGTTCGTCCACACCTGAAATATTTTATATTAACTGCAAACACTGTCCATTTACCCTGCAGTCCAGTCGACAAATAGGTCTCCTCACACTCTGTAGCTAACTGCACTGCTTTGCGCAAATCCGTTGGACACCCAGTCCGTACACGCCTCGACATTTCCGCATACAACCCCGTTTAAAAAAGTATCGCTCGCCCTCTGCTCAACTTCCTGCAAAATAATTTCATCGACTGCAGCATCCTGTCCTAATTCATAGGTACACCCATTAATTTTCCTTATCCTAATCGCAAAGGCGACGGCAATTATTTGACACCAGTGTTAGATGACCCACGGATCACCTGTCGAGAGTGAAGTGAGACATTAGGACAATCTGTTTAGTTAACTTCTTTATTCTGACCCTCAGCCGTAGTGCATCAGGAACAGCTTTACGGAGGAGTCCAGTTGCCTCTCTGCAAAACAATAGGCGCAAAGGGCGGGGCCGAGCGTGGCATCACACGAATGCCACCGCCAGGCAAGTCTCCAGCGCAACATCCTACCTTCCTCCAGCGAGCAGGCGGCTCTCGTGACTCGGGGCAGTCCGTTCCGCCCTGTGGTCGAAAAGCGGGCCCCGTATTGCATTCCACAATGTCACTCCGGCTGTCACAGGCCTGTGGTGTATGTTGTGATACTGAGACAAGAATATTTTAGTACACAGATGGCTGAGTACTTACACGCTCCAGACTGTTTGTTTAGGTCTTACGGCACGTACTGTACATAACCCTGTGGTGGAAAGTAAGGAAAGGCTCCTGTCCTCCTGCTAGCATATTGCAGCATTAGCTGTTGCAATGCAGCGCCCAGCTGGCTCTGCTTGCCAATGCCTGTCAACTGTCTTTCGCTTCACAACACTCTTGCATGCCTGTGGCTGGCTCTGTTGCAACTTCTTGACCGAATATGTTCTATGCCCTACATGCTCTTACCGTGCCTCTGCATAGACCACAATCCTCAGATTTCTCCTCCGGCGGAAGGACCGACCAGTTTGTAGTCTTTGTTGTGTACAGGTATCAGTGTACCACATCCCTGTACTGTTTCTGTGTAATGTCTGGTCCTCTCAATTGTATCTTACACAGGATATTTTAATGTGTTTCCATGGTGGTTGCTTCATCTTCTATCTTCCCATTGCTCAGCCAGGCAAAGTCCCCTGTTACACTATGTTAGATATTGTGTGGTGACAGACTATTTTAAACACAAACTGACTTACACATTCATTTTCAGGTGCTGTGTGTGGCAGTGTGAGTGAGAGAGGATGTCCTAGACTAAGGATTACATGTTACATTTTCTACGGTCGCAGGTTCGAATCCTGCCTCGGGCATGGATGTGTGTGATGTCCTTAGGTTAGTTAGGTTTAAGTAGTTTTAAGTTCTAGGGGACTGATGACCTAAGATGTTAAGTCCCATAGTGCTCAGAGCCATTTGAACCATTAGCCATGTTACATTTTACTGTCTGCTGAAACAAAACCACATTCGTCTCCCACCAGTTGAACATGAATGCTGGTAATCTAGCTGCTGAGCGCCCTATACATACCACCCTACCATAGATTAAGGCATTTTCGCTCCCTATCAGGTTTGTCTCTGGCACAGCAGCGGAATCGATATCTGACGAGTGATTGAGCGCGTTTCTGAAATCTGGATATGTGATATGTACCTGTTCACTTGCGTACTGTTTGCTAGATACTTGCTATGAGTAAAACTATGTTTCACTATTAATGGATTTTCCTGAATCCGTGCTTCTACGTTATAACATACGAACATAAAATATACTCTTGGGTCATGTAATAGTCAGAGGTTATCAATGTTCGTCTCTAAGTGCACCAGTTTTTTTATGCTTTTTGTAAACTAAGATGACTTCTGTTCTGTTGCAGTCATTTGCGATTATTCCAACACTTACCTAAGATGACTGCTTGTGGTAGAAGAGATTGTTTAAAGTTAAAGTATTTCTGGACTGAATAAATACAGGCACTTACATCACATTAGTCGTATTATATGGATCTCTCAGGAGACAGATAATGAATGTAAATTTTATCCAAATTACAATGAAAAGACCTAACATAATGAAATATTTATATTAACGTGCTAATTATTAATTCTAAAATGTCCTAAAACATTGATTCCAAGCGTTTATTTTGTCCAACAAAACGTTCGTCAGTTAGATCTTAAGCTCAACCACAAGTCCGACAAAACATTTAATACCTGTTACCAGCTTCTGGAGTAAAAGTATACGCACGTATGCGATCCGCTTTTGTACAAATGTTAACCACTTGAAGTCTTGGTAGAGGGTATTTTTGGTCCTTTCATTCTTTTTATTAAATACTTTTTGGGAAAAGGTAAATTTTGGTAACGATAAATTGCGAAACAGCTCTCAGAACACAGTATGTTCTGATGATTTTTCTCAAGGCTCTTCAAGAACCAACACTACACGTAATTCTCACGTCACTTCTAGTATTCTAAAAATAGCTGTAAGTTGAGTTTTCCCGAAAACTGCTTCCATTACTCACTAGCAGACGCAAATGCACAATAAACTTTTTTCAAAAAATGTGTGTGAAATCTTATGGCACTTAACTGCTAAGGTCATCAGTCCCTAAGCTTACACACTACTTAAGCTAAATTATCCTAAGGACAAACGCACGCACCCATGCCCGAGGGAGGACTCGAACCTCCGCCAGGACCAGCCGCACAGTCCATGATTGCAGCGCCCAGACCGCTCGCCTAATCCCGCGCGGCTAAACTTTTTCTCATATGACAGACGCCAGTAGCAGAAATCATGCGTACTGAAACAGTTTCATTAACTGTAGGATGTGAATTTGCAGTTAAGTTTCTGATCTACACTACTGGCCATTAAAATTGCTACACCAAGAAGAAATGCAGATAATAAACGGGTATTCATTGGACAAATATACTAGAACTGACATTTCATTACATTTTCACGCAATTTGGGTGCATAGATCCTGAGAAATCAGTACCCAGAACAACCACCTCTGGCCGTAATAACGGTCTTGATACGCCTGGACATTGAGTCAAACAGAGCTTGGATGGCGTGTACAGGTACAGCTGCCCATGCAGCTTCAACACGATACCACAGTTCATCAAGAGTAGTGACTGGCGTATTGTGACGAACCAGTTGCTCGGCCACCAGACGTTTTCAATTGGTGAGAGTTATGGAGAAAGTGCTGGCCAGTAGTCTAAAATTTTCTCTATCCAGAAAGGCCCGTACAGGACCTGCAACACACGGTCGTGCATTATCCTGCTGAAATGTAAGTAATGGCACCCCATACCATCACGCCGGGTGATACGCCAGTATGGCGATGACCAATACACGCTTCCAATGTGCGTTCACCGCGATGTCGCCAGACGGATGCGACCATCATGACGCTGTAAACAGAACCTGGATTCATCCGAAAAAATGACGTTTTGCCATTCGTGCACCCAGGTTCGTCGTTGACTACACCATCGCAGGCGCTCCTGTCTGTGATGCAGCATCAAGGGTAACCGCAGCCATGGTCTCCGAGCTGATAGTCCATGCTGCTGCAAACGTCGTCGAACTGCTCGTGCAGATGGTTGTTGTCTCGCAAACGTCCCCATCTGTTGACTCAGGGATCGAGACGTAGCTGCACGATCCGCTACAGCCATGCGGATAAGATGCCTGTCATCTCGACTGCTAGTGATACGAGGCCGTTGGGATCCAGCACGGCGTTCCGTATTACCCTCCTGAACCCACAGATTCCATATTCTGCTAACAGTCATTGGATCTCGACCAACGCGAGCGGCAATGTCGCGAAACGATAAACCGCAATTGCGATAGGCTACAATCCGACCTTTATATCGGAAACGTGATGGTACGCATTTCTCCTTGTTACACGAGGCATCACAACGTTTCACCAGGCAACGCTGGTCAACTGCTGTTTGTGTATGAGAAATCGGTTGTAAACTTTCCTTATGTCAGCACGTTGTAAGTGTCGACACCGGCGCCAACCTTGTGTGAATGCTCTGAAAAGCTAATCATTTGCATATCATACCATCTTCTTCCTGTCGGTTAAATTTCGCGTCTGTAGCTCGTCATCTTCGTGGTGCAGCAATTTTAATGGCCGGTAGTGTATCTGTAGTCACGAAAACTGAACACTGTCTTTTTTTTAAGCTGATTTTACAATTTGTGGAACTCTATGAACATTATTATATTTATGTACCGATTCTTCTTAAAATTTAGCAACAATAATCTCTCATGTTTTCAGAATTTCGTTTGCTGTCTTTTCAGTAAGAGTATAAGTATCACTACTTCCTATTTCTATACTTCTGTCACCTGCGCAAGAAGGTATTTGTATCTTGTGGCAATGTAAAAGGAAGATCGTTTATATATATATATATCTGGAACAACAATGGCACTCAAGCCGTGCTGTCTCAGGCGTCTTGTTACGGTTCGCGAGGCTTCCCCCCCGTCGGAGGTTCGAGTCCTACTTTGGGCATGGATGTGTGTGTTGTCCTTAGTGTAAGTTAATGTAAATTAGATTAAGTAGTGCACAAGCCTAAGGACCGACGACCTCAGCAGTTTGTTCCCATAGTCCTTACCCCAAGCTCCCAATGGCACTCAAATACAGGGTTATTTCAAATGATTGAAGCGATTTCACAGCTCTACAATAACTTTATTATTTGAGATATTTTCACAATGCTTTACACACACATACAAAAACTCAGTTTTTTTAGGCATTCACAAATGTTCGATATGTGCCCCTTTAGTGATTCGGGGCAGACATCAAGCCGATAATCAAGTTCCTCCCGCACTCGGCGCAGCATGTCCCCATCAATGAGTTCGAAAGCATCGTTGATTCGAGCTCGCAGTTCTGGCACGTTTCTTGGTAGAGCAGGTTTAAACACTGAATCTTTCACATAACCCCACAGAAAGAAATCGCATGGGGTTAAGTCGGGAGAGCGTGGAGGCCATGACATGAATTGTTGATCGTGATCTCCACCACGACCGATCCATCGGTTTTCCAATCTCCTGTTTAAGAAATGCTTCTGCTTTAGCCTTTTACGTAAGATTTTCCAAACCGTCGGCTGTGGTACGTTTAGCTCCATGCTTGCTTTATTCGTCGACTTCCGTGGGCTACGCGTGAAACTTGCCAGCACGCGTTCAACCGTTTCTTCGCTCACTGCAGACCGACCCGTTGATTTCCTCTTACAGAGGCATCCAGAATCTTTAAACTGCGCATACCATCGCCGAATGGTGTTAGCAGTTGGTGGATCTTTGTTGAACTTCGACATGAAGTGTCGTTGCACTGTTATGGTTGACTGATGTGAGTGCAGTTCAAGCACGACATACGCTTCCTCAGCTCCTGTCGCCATTTTGTCTCACTGCGCTCTCGAGCGCTCTGGCGGCAGAAACCTGAAGTGTGGCTTCAGCCGAACAAAACTTTGAGTTTTTCTACGTATCTGTAGTGTGTCGTGACCATACGTCAATGAATGGAGCTACAGTGAATTTATGAAATCGCTTCAATCATTTGTAATAGCCCTGTAGAAGTGTGGCACACTGTGTCTGAGTGTTCCTAATTCTGAATGTTTATCACAGCAGCACTGACGTGGAAGTAATATGGTCTGCTTTCTGGCAAACAGACAAAAAAGACGGACGTGCTTGGTCTACTACTCCATAATATTTCAACTTTTATTTGAGTATGTGATGGTTCACAAAATCAAAAGTCACAGTCAGGTCTCAAAATATATCTGAAGACAATAATTTTCCATTTATTGAATCCATTTCATTATCTGTCTAGTTAAATTTAGGTTGTATCATTAAACCGACAACGCTCGGGATGTTATGCGGGGCGTCAAATTGATAATGTTTAGAGAGGAATCTTCTGTCCAGAAATGCATAGTTTTGGCGCTGTGTGGCGTCATGTTTCTAGATCGATGGTGTGAAGACTTCAGACTGTGTTACGTACGATAATTATGCAACCCATTAGGCAATCTGGACGCGTGGAGTGATTGCTGCGGAGTTCCGATGATACGTGATTTTTGGTAGGCATGTTGTGACTCGGGGCGGGTTAGTGTCGTCTAGCAGTAACGTCAAACAGATATATAGCTGTCACGCTGCGTAGCACGACAAAATGTTGTTGCTCCTTAGAGGATACACCTCTTTGAAAACAAGGCGATATGTGAAAGTGTTTCCGAAAACCATTCAGAGGGGAAAGCAATAGTAGACATCGCGGCCAATGAGCCAACATTTCACTTCAACGCTGGCATGACAGGCATTGTGGAATTTATGAAAGTGTTCGAAATTGAGATTGGGCCATCCTATTATACCTGCTGCACAAACGTGGACGGAAAGCGAATCGAGCGAGGGGATCATCTGCCAAAAAGCATCGCAGGAATATCATGGCCAATAGTAAGATGGTGGAGCGTCTCGTTTCGGGTCTGGAAGGATTGCTTAGCGCTCCAGGGGTCGCTGCTAACTGTCCAGAGGTATGTTTAATTACAAACAGCGCTCAGGTTGAGGTCCTGTTGCTTGACTTCAGGAAGGCATTTGACATCGTCTCACAGTGGCGGCTTAAAAAAAAAAAAACGAACTTATCAGTATCGGAATAGATTGGCAACTGGATTCAGGACTTCCTTGTAGCTAGAACTCAACATGTCGCTCTTAACGTAACAAAATCAGCATGTATAAAGGTAATTTTCGGAGTACCCCAAGGAAGCGTGAGAGTACCGTTACTGTTTATAGTAGATATTGATGATCTAATAGAAAGCGTCAGGATCTGTTTAAGTCTACTCGCAGGTGATGCGGTACTCTATAAGAAAGTACCAGTGCCAGAAGACGTGCAGAGGATTCATGAATGGTCCAGGCTATGGCAGTTCACCCTCAACACCATTAACCCTAACAAATTGTGCATACATAGGAAAATAAATCCACTGCTGTGGAACTACACTAGTGATTACAAACTTCTGTAAAAATACCTAACGTAAATTATCTGGCAGTAACTATCCAGAGCGACCTCAAGTGGCACGACCACGTAAAACAAACAGAAGGGAAGAAGATGCCAGACTGACCTCCATAGGAAGAATCTTAAGGAAACTTAACTCATTGACGATATAAGTGGCTATTAAGGCGCTTGTTCGACCAATTCTTGGGTGATATTAATGAGCAGGGATCCTTACAAGGTACGACTTAATAGGAGAGATAGAAGAGATCCAAACTACTATTAGCCGGTGCGTGACTTTCACAGGGATGCTCAACAAGAGAGGCGTTCTGCGTAACGGGAGGTTTAGTACTGATATTTCGAGAGAGCACTTTCCGGGAAGAGTCAGACAACGTATTAATTCCTCACATGTATATGTCGAGAAGTGAGCACTACGAAAAACTTCGAAAATTTAGAGCTAGTTCAGAGGCTTCTTCCGGCGTGCCATTCGCGAGTGGAACACGATAGAGGCGGCAGTTAGTGGTACCAGAAGTACCCTCCGCCACACATCATTAGATGGCTTGCGAAGTATGACGCAGATGTAGAAAAAATGTAACTCAAAATTTTAAACCCGTTTTTCTCGAAACCGTATTTTCAGATTGGCGGGAAACATAGCTTCAGAATGGTGGCTACGATTTTGATTGGAATCTGATGCCGGCATTCCAAATTTAATTCTCTATCAGCGTACCTAGCCGTTTCGCAATGTGTTCAAAAGTCTACTTTCGGTGCGCGCTTTTGTCTTCATTTTGTGGTTAGCACACTGGACGGTTTAAATCCTCGCCCGGCCATTCTGATTTAGGTTTTCCGTGATTTCCCTAAATCGCTTCAGGCAAATGCCGGGATGGTTTCTTTGAAAGGGCACGGTCCATTCCCTTGCTCATCCTTCCCTAATCCGATGGGACCGATAACCTCGCTCTTTCGTACCCTCTCCCAAACCAACCAACCTACCTACCTCGATTTTGTGGCCGAGCGGTATTAGCCGAGCGGTCTGAGGCGCTGCAGTGAGGGACTGTGCGGCTGGTCCCGGCGGAGGTTCGAGTCCTCCCTCGGGCATGACTGCCTGTGTTTGTCCTTAGGATAATTTAGATTAAGTAGTGTGTAAGCTTAGGGACTGGTGACCTTAGCAGTTAAGTCCCATAAGATTTCACACACATCGATTTTGTGGGCGAAGAAAATGACATTCGTTTCAACATGTCACCATTTGGTTATAATTTAATATATTTCAATTAACCTACATATATTGATAGAAAATATGTTGAAAATAACTTACACAAAATTCTTTCAGAACAGGTTCAATAGGAGGTTCAAATGGCTGTGAGCACTATGCGACTTAAGTTCTGAGGTCATCAGTCGCCTAGAACTTAGAACTAATTAAACCTAACTAACCTAAGGACACCACACACATCCATGCCCGATTCAAGATTCGAACCTGCGACCGTAGCGGTCGCTCGGCTCCAGACTGTAGCCCCTAGAACCGCACGGCCACTCCGGCCGGCTCGAATACGAGGGCTTCGGGAATTCCCGCCGATACAAGGGGTCGTGCCACTTGATGGGAGCGTCCGATGTGGACACAAAAAGATTTCTTAAAGACAAAAATGTAAGGAACAAAGCTATATCATCTTCTTTAGCATTATTTTTTATCTTGTAAAAAAATACTGAAATCTACTATTTTCCGTGCGTTCAATGAGGGGTACTCCCTTAAGCCTATCTCACACAGGATGAGCTCGCCAACGTGATCTGCTATCACAGTGTTCCCTAGTGGCAGTTGGCAGATACATCTAGTGCGTTACCTACACTGATTTTGCTTCCAAAAATGTACACGTAAAACAGCTAAATTATTTAATTAGCCATTCTCCAAGATACGGGGAGGAAAAACCAAAGAAAATCTTTATGATATTCAGTAATGTGGTACAGTTTTCGGGGGGATGGCTGGCCCAAATCCATATAATTCAAAAGCATTCCACAGTGCATTTCAGTAGCCGGTAATCATTTGATCAGAGCATGGCCTATACTATCTCACAGTCGTCTCGATCTTCACAAAACGAGCATAAATGGTATTATTTCTTACTGAATATTACTACTTCAATCTCAAAAATACTTCCTGGAGAAATGAAGCGGGATTAGACGGCAACTAGCCTCGAATTCTGTGTTTCTTCGCTGCATTTCCTCATTGTTTTGAATAGTCTTACATGCACTGCTGTATTTACAATAATTTACTGACGTTTCACAAATGCCCTCCGTGGTATGAATGTCATAGATTTGGGTGTTTGTGCTTGCAACGGGCCATTATAAAGAACGTCAGTGACGGCTTTTGTGATATTCATTAGCTTAGAAGCGCTGTTGGGCGCTGCCTTAAATTAAGTTGTGAGCGTGGGATTGATCTGAGATGTTATTCTGCGCAACGGATTAATCTGAGATGTACCCTTTACCCTGTGGCTCCTGCAAGATGCAATTTCCAGCCCCACACTACTACAGTAGTCAGACAGACGCTCCTAACGTTCTAAAGAGAAATGCCTGAAAAACTTTCAGCAGTAAATATCTTCTGTAGTCGTCCGCTGTAAGGAAATGACACAAAAATTCACAAAATTTCTTACGTAACTAGTGGGATACTTGGGTACTGGAGTAGTGCTAGTTAGCGTAAGAAAAACATGAAACTAACGAAAATTATTATTTATTTTGCAAAAATTCTGAGAAATCACAATGCCACTTTTAGTTATGAATTGAACAAGTTATATCCTGGTTCTTTTCGAAATATGAAGTTACCTCTCAAGGATAGGATTCGCTAATGAAATTTCTATACAAAGTTTGATTGTTATTGAGTTAACAGAATGGCTGAGAACCGCACCTACTCAACTTGAATAATTATCCATTAGAATGTCGCTAGGTACGGACGAGGCTGTCATGTGTGAAATGCAGTGAATTGTACTGTTGTGGAGGAAATATGGGGCTTGCAAGAGCTGTAGCGCACAATACCGTAAGCTGCGATGACTGCTATCTGCGCCGCTCGCTGCTGACAAATAAGATAACGCTCATTCTATCTAGATTGACCTTCACCAATCACTTTCGCTACACCTTGACGAATTCAAGGACTCCTATTCGCCCCTAGTCTAACTGTTGGCGTGGTACATGGGTCAGATAACCAGTCCACCACGATGCCACTCAAAATTCGCTCGCAGGCGTTTAACTATAACTCTGTCCGTTCACACTGCACAATATGTCGGCTAACACAGTGAACAATGCTTAATTGCAAGAACTCGATATAGAGTCGTACTTCGATTCACTCTTACAGAGGTGCTCTCCCAGTGAAGTACTGAGGAGAGACTTGTTCCTCGCTTTTTGAGTACACGCACGAGCGCGCGCGCTCTAGTTACGTGTTTTCGCTCCGAGAGCGACAACGGAACGGCCCCTCTCCACGCCAGACGTGAAGGGGTATATCTTTTGGTCTCTTCCATTACTCCTTCAGCTCAAGGTGTCAGAAATATCGTCTGCCAATCATCATTGCTCTCCTAAAACGGGAGAATGACGTTTCGTTTAAGGCGACCAATCCAGATATCCGTAGCACTGGCATTTGGCGTTTGCTGTCTCCCTGTGAAAATCTCTGAAACTGTGTGCTACGTGTAAAGAATGCGTAGGCTGGCCGCTCCCACACAATGTAGCGGAATTTGCTTTTAAGCTGAACACGGGGTCGTTCCTCCTTTCCCTTGGGCACACGCTGTCCGTTCCACAGTCAGTCACCTGCTGACATAGATAGGCTGGGTTGTCCTCTGAAGGGACCGGCATCCCGTTGTGTGGCTTCTCTCCCGAACTAATAGTTCATGTGACCGTCATGTCTGGAATGTGTGTGTGTATGCCAGCCTCGAGTGTTTCAACCCTGGTGCACTTGTTATTTGCGTATCATTTACATGAATTCATAGAACATTGACTTTATCTTATCGAGTTTTCGTTCGAATGAAGCGTCTTGATGTGCGGAATATGATTGTGAGGGCGTAATATGAAAGCAATGAAGGTCAGGAGACCACGACGTCTTACAAAGTGACGAAGTCTCAGGCCGCCTACAGTAAAACAGAAATATTAAAACCTTTGAGGGAGTCGTGCAAATTACCACGAGAAAGTAGATATACACTCCTGGAAATGGAAAAAAGAACACATTGACACCGGTGTGTCAGACCCACCATACTTGCTCCGGACACTGCGAGAGGGCTGTACAAGCAATGATCACACGCACGGCACAGCGGACACACCAGGAACCGCGGTGTTGGCCGTCGAATGGCGCTAGCTGCCCAGCATTTGTGCACCGCCGCCGTCAGTGTCAGCCAGTTTGCCGTGGCATACGGAGCTCCATCGCCGTCTTTAACACTGGTAGCATGCCGCGACAGCGTGGACGTGAACCGTATGTGCAGTTGACGGACTTTGAGCGAGGGCGTATAGTGGGCATGCGGGAGGCCGGGTGGACGTACCGCCGAATTGCTCAACACGTGGGGCGTGAGGTCTCCACAGTACATCGATGTTGTCGCCAGTGGTCGGCGGAAGGTGCACGTGCCCGTCGACCTGGGACCGGACCGCAGCGACGCACGGATGCACGCCAAGACCGTAGGATCCTACGCAGTGCCGTAGGGGACCGCACCGCCACTTCCCAGCAAATTAGGGACACTGTTGCTCCTGGGGTATCGGCGAGGACCATTCGCAACCGTCTCCATGAAGCTGGGCTACGGTCCCGCACACCGTTAGGCCGTCTTCCGCTCACGCCCCAACATCGTGCAGCCCGCCTCCAGTGGTGTCGCGACAGGCGTGAATGGAGGGACGAATGGAGACGTGTCGTCTTCAGCGATGAGAGTCGCTTCTGCCTTGGTGCCAATGATGGTCGTATGCGTGTTTGGCGCCGTGCAGGTGAGCGCCACAATCAGCACTGCATACGACCGAGGCACACAGGGCCAACACCCGGCATCATGGTGTGGGGAGCGATCTCCTACACTGGCCGTACACCACTGGTGATCGTCGAGGGGACACTGAATAGTGCACGGTACATCCAAACCGTCATCGAACCCATCGTTCTACCATTCCTAGACCGGCAAGGGAACTTGCTGTTCCAACAGGACAATGCACGTCCGCATGTATCCCGTGCCACCCAACGTGCTCTAGAAGGTGTAAGTCAACTACCCTGGCCAGCAAGATCTCCGGATCTGTCCCCCATTGAGCATGTTTGGGACTGGATGAAGCGTCGTCTCACGCGGTCTGCACGTCCAGCACGAACGCTGGTCCAACTGAGGCGCCAGGTGGAAATGGCATGGCAAGCCGTTCCACAGGACTACATCCAGCATCTCTACGATCGTCTCCATGGGAGAATAGCAGCCTGCATTGCTGCGAAAGGTGGATATACACTGTACTAGTGCCGACATTGTGCATGCTCTGTTGCCTGTGTCTATGTGCCTGTGGTTCTGTCAGTGTGATCATGTGATGTATCTGACGCCAGGAATGTGTCAATAAAGTTTCCCCTTCCTGGGACAATGAATTCACGGTGTTCTTATTTCAATTTCCAGGAGTGTACAAGGGGCTTCAAAAAGTAATTTACACCTGTAGTTCCACTCTAACAAGTCGACCATACGAACTTCCCCTAATTCATATTCACAGGTTATATAGGGCACGGCTAGGACTTCAGAGTACCTAAATAGGAAGACACAAGTCACAACCGTTTCAGAGAAATTGAGTTTGAAACTTTTAGGCGCGCTTATCTACTTTTTGTGGTCGCTATTTTTCGAGCAGAGGTACCCTCGTAGCAACAAGCGAAATGTTTAAGACACACAGATTTGGAAATGTGACTGTGCCATAAACGTAAAATGAATTTCAGACTTCCACACAAATGAAGTGGGATACAATGCGTGTCTAACAACGGAAACTTGCACGGAACAGGTAACCAATTTTGCCCCATTCCACAGAATTCTATTGCATACATAGACGTAACAAATACTGCCACATACGATACTCCTTTCAAGCGATTTCGAGAAATCTCGGTTGAAAGCTTCATGAACCTGACGGATGCCTTTGGGCACAAACCAGGCGTATTTCAGCTTATGTAAGAATACGCGGACGTTATGTTATGGAATGCCAGAGTCATGAGTGTTCTGACCAGTCTCCTCAAGGTGATATTCCTGTCTCTGTAACAACGTAGAGACATTCTACAATTGCTTTGGGACATCCCTGATTTGGCAACAAAAGTATACGTCACAAGGCTGATGTAATGGTGAGCACTTCAGTGGTATGATTTTCAGCGTACATGTTGCTCGCCCGTTTTCATCTTGAAAGAGTTTATAATACGAAACAGGATTTGTCGTTGTAGAGATACAATTGTTTGGTGGAATATTAGCAAGGAAATGTCTTGGCCCTTGCCCTATTCCCACTGCTCGATCACCAGCAGTCTCGTGTGGTTGAAAGTTATCCTGGTATAAGACGCCACAATGAAAGTTAACCAGTGGTGCTGACTATATAAAATGATTGAGAATGTAGTAAAATTTACTGACATTTATTTTTTTAAAATAAAAATAGACAATAAATTATAGTTATTTATTGAATACAGTAAACTAACAGTTGGGTTAACAGAAGTGGGTGGCAGAAGTGAGTCAAGTACTCTGGCCCTAAAAATGGGGATAACGCAGTCTGAATTGATTTGACGCTGTGGAAACTTTGATAGATAATCTACAGAAATTTATATAGGTTCAGGTGAGAGCAAGTGGCGATTGAGATCTGTACGCCCTGACAATACCGGAGCAGCAGTACGTTACTCTGTTTGCTTCGTGCAGTGATGTAACTTGCAGCTGGCGAGATGTGTGCGGCGGAGGCAAGGCGTAAGGCGCCATCTGTGAATCGATCGTGGCCACAAAAGAAATGCAAAATCTCACGGTCTAGCGATCAGTCAGACGGATCGCAATTTACTCTCTACCAGAACCGTGAAATCACGGTAGATTTCAGTGTGTGACACACCCGTTCGCTGGTCGCACCTAGGACCAATCTGGCTCACTTATACAACACAGGGTACAAGGATACCAAACATCAAGACCGATAAACCAAAAACGAACAAGTGTGCCCTAGGCAAACGAGTAGTCGGAGACATTTGAAGTCACACTGCCGGTACAGTAAGAACTTCACCACATGCTCTCCAGTCTAACTACTTGCAAGTGAAGTCAGTCTCAGGACAGGTGCCAAGCACCAACCACACATGCCACAGCTTCGACCAGAAGACCATTCCCAGACCGAAGTCAAGAACCCGAGTGCCTCACACCATTCCGTTTCCCCACAATGTGCACGAACGAAACGGCCTTCACCCCGTCTTGAGATAATCACAGGGCTTTAGAGGCACTAAATCTCCCCTCCTATACTACAGCACAAACTCATCTCGAACCAGTGCAAGAGTTAAGAAACCTAATAGTATTCAACAGATTCGTAATATTTTGAACCTCGTCTTATCGAAAACTCTGGCGCAGTGCGTCATATTGGGGCCACACTTCTTGCATCATTTGCATCACTGCACGCACAGTCAGGCAGCAGCAACCACCAGACATAAGCAGCCAGAGGGAAGTAACCGATATTGCGACATTTTATGAGTTCCTAACCAGGAGCGAACTGTATAGCTTCATCTGTGTGCTTTCGTAGTTTAGTTTCTTGAGTTTGTAACCAGGAGCGAATTATTATGTAACACCTGACTGCTTTGGTAGTTCGGTTTTTGAATCTCTGCGTATCAATGTAATTTATTGGACACAGCTCTTTCATTTACCTTCGTGTCTACAGTAGATTTCCGCAGCACGTGTCAATTGTCCTTGTTTATCTGTGTAGTGTAGCTTTCCAGAATCTTTTGTATGGGTAGGGACTGTGTTTTTGTGTGTGTGGATGCGAGCCTAGCTGGTTACACTTAGTTCTCAGCTCCAGGCTGTGTTGCCTTCGGTTACACTGTTTGAAGCTGTAGTGGATGAGCATCACTGTTGTGGGCCGGCCATGTGGATTCAACGGACATCCAGCATGTCTGAGTCCACTGATCGGTCTGCACTGGTGACCAGCCCAGTTACTGTTTGCACTGAGGTTGATCACTCACCCATGACCAAGTGGGAGGTCGCCTCGAGGTGTGGCAGGCGACAAACGATTTCCCAGGGGGCTGAAAGCAAGGCGTCTCTGGTTAGTCTGAGAAACAGGTTTCAAGTGCTGTCTGTGGCTGACACTGTCCTTCAGCCAGATGCAGTTGCTTGTCCTGTTTCAGAGGTGACCTCTCAGCCCACAAGATCTGGGCAATCACAGAGGGTGGGACTGTTGGTAATCAGAAGTTACACACATTATGGTGCGATCCTCCAGCTGATAGTGCAACCATATTGGCAGTATATTGGCGAGGTATTTGTCTTCATGGGTGACAATTCACGCCCACATCGTGCACGTCTTGTGAATGACTTCCTTCACATCAACAACAGCGTTTGACTAGAGTGGCCAGCATGTTCTCCGAACATGGACCCTATCGAACATGCCTGAGATAGATTGAAAAGGGCTGTTTATGGACTAAAAGACCCGCCAACCACTCTGAGGGATCTACGCCAAATCGTCATTGAGAAGTGGGACAATCTGGACCAACAGTGCCTTGATGAACTTGTGGATAGTATGGCATGACGAATACAGACATGCATCAATGCGAGAGAACGGGCTACTGGGTATTATAGATACTGATGTGTACAAAAATCTGGACCACCACGTCTGAAGGTCTCACTGTATGATGGCACAACATGTAGTGTGTGGTTTCCATGAGCAATATAAAACGTGGAAATGATGTTTGTGTTGATCTTGATCCAATTTTCTGTACAGGTTCCATAACTCTGGGAACTGAGGTGTTGGAAAACTTTTTTTGATGTGTGTAATTTCAGCCGAAATTTTTGGGAAGAACCAAACGTTCCGAAAGGATAGGGCTAAACACAGTTAGCGGTGGGGTGTTTGTTACTGTTACAAGTAGTTTTTCTTGTAGCGCAATTGAAGCAGATAGTGTGGGTAGAGGTTATTCTTGGCAACTGTAATAAAAAAAAAATTCGATCCTTTTACCGACCTCCCAACTCAAATAGTAAAATTGCTGAAAGGTTCAAAGAAAACTTGAGTTTAATTTCACACACGTACACATGTCACGCAATTATAGGTGATAGCGATTTTAATTTACCCTCGATATGCTGCTGAAAATAGATGTTTGAATCCTGAGATACTCATAAAACAATATTCGATCGTGTGCTAAACGCATCTGTGAAAATTATTTCGAGCAGTTAGTACATGAGGCCACCCGAGCAGTCAACGGTTGTGAAAACACACGTTACCTCTTAGCAACAAATAGTCTTGAGCTAATAACGAGCACCAAAACGAATTGTAGCAGCACCACAGTTTAGGATAGGGAAAGTTAGTTTTGTAGGATATTATAAGCACAAGTTACAGTCAGGTGCAGGCCAGATTGCAGTGAGTTACGCATACCAGCAGTTGCGAAGGCAAATCGAGGCCACAGGGGCGTAAAACTGCTGGAGAGGACACACACAACAGTTTCCATGGCGCAAGTCACAGGCAGATGGGGGCCACTGGTGCAACCCAGTAGTTGTACGTACGTGACTCAGAGCAGTGCGTTAGCAAAACAGAGGCACACAGCCGAATATAAATAGGTGCCATTTTCTGACGAGATTCGTTGAAGTGTGGAAGCTCTCCTGGATGGCGGGGTGTATCACACCCCCAGGCTATACCCAGCAACAGATGGGTCGCCAGCATCCCAATCTACAGCGGGTCGTTGGTTCGATCCTCTGAGGCTGACGCTGGGTCCGCAGCCAGCCAGTGGCGGGCCACTCTTTGGCTCGCTACCGCAGGCAGTCGTCTCGGCTCCCGACACACGCTGGAGACATCCCGAGGTGGGGGCTGCAGATTCAGACGCCGGATAGTGGGCGCTTGTTGCTCAGCTACTATAGCGAGGAAGAAGCGTTGCGGGGTCGGCCTATGGCTCCCAGCGGAGCAGCGCTGAGACAACGAGGACGGTTGCCGCTGAGTCGACTGCTGGCGCAGCCATCCTGACATCATCGGAACTCAGTGGGCCATACAAGGCCGACTCGACACAGTACTGCGTTACTCGGGCCGCTGGGATGCTTCTCAGCATTAGGGGGCCGTGTGGTGCAGACCAAGAGGAACGAGGGCACTGTAGCTAAAAAACAATAAATCACTTGGAAAGTTCGCGCCGAGTTTTAATACGGCACTCCTGGCTCGACCCTCTACATATGGTGTCAGAATAGATGTCTGCCCAGTATGAGGTTCGAGCCCATCGCCGGCATTACGGTCACAATATGTGGTGAGTTTTCACCAGTTTTATTTTGAGTGTTGGTTTCTTTCTTTCTTGTTTGTTTGTCCGAGCATGCCTTCTGGCAAGCCACATTTGTATTTGGGGCGGTACGATTTTTTTTTTCGTGGCATTTAGTTACTTCTCTATTGGTTTGAATATGATGTTACTGAGTGTGATGATACAGAGCTGTAGAAAGTCGGGTTGTTCTTGCACTTAAATATTTTGTTTTGGACTAATTGAGAACGAAAGCAACACAATGGCAGAGTCAAGGACGCAAGGTGTGTCGGAACAAGAAGCGGTGCGGATTTTGATGGAAAAGTTAGCACAATTGAGAGCGGACCATATGCAGTTAAGAAATGAAGTAACATCTAGAAGTGAGTGGGAAACAGCATCTGATTTGTCGTTGTTGCCTAGGATGCCGGAGATTGATCCAGCCGCCGTGAGTATGTGCGTTCGTCTGTAGAGGACTTGGAGACTTCAGCTGTGACGAATGGTTGGTCTGATGAGCAGTTGTTACATATGGCCAAGACTAGATTAACGGGTGAAGTGATAACATATGTAAGGTGTTCTGAGGCCTTAAGGAAGGCAGGACAGTTTAAGCAGTCGAAGGAGGGGCTTTTACAAAGGTACAAGACACAGAATAGCGCTCGGTACTTTAGAGAGAGGTTAAGTACAATGACATACGGACAAGTGGAGACGATGGAGAAATTTGCGGACAGGATAAGGGAAATTAATGAGTATACTTCCAAGTTGGGTTAGAGCGAAGAAGGAAATAGTGTTCTGTTGCAGGAGACCGAGCAAAGGGCACGTGATGTATTTCTGAGGGAGTTACCGGCGCATATAACATGGAAAGTGCAAGACATCTAAAGAATGGTATTCGGCCACTCAGCTGGCAATTCAGTGTGAGGAAATAGATGCGGCAACAGGGGTATGCGAGAGGCAAACTTTGTTTACAGCGGGTATAAAATGTTTCAAGTGGGGTCGTACGGGACATATGCAGAGGCAATGAATAGGTGAATGGTTGAAAACTGGCAGCGGGGAGGATGGACAAGAGGAGATAGGAGAGGTGGACAAGCGTTAAACAGCAGAGGGGCCCAAGACCCACCTAATGGAGCTCCCGTTTAATTTGAATGGTACGAATACGTATGCAGAGGTGTAATGTTCAGTGGTAGGATCCATAGGAACTAAAAAGTTTATGATTTTGTTGGACACAGGAGCGCAAGTGTCAGTGGCTACTAAGAATATAATGGGACGAAGGAAGTTAGACCCACCACGTTATAGGTTGCGTGGAGCGGGGGATAAGGTGGTCACACCTTTGGGGTCGGTGGCAGTTGACTTCCGAATAAAGTCCGATTTAATGCATGCATGGAGGTAGTACCATGGGTAAGAGAGGGCTACGACATGATCCTAAGAGTAGATTTCTTGCATCAACATCATGCCAAAATTGACCTAGGACAACGAACTGTGGAACTTGGCGGAATGTTATTTCAGCTAGGGGAAACTGTTGCCAATGCAGAGCTGTCACGAGGGGAGTTCAACGTAATGAACAAACCAATTAAACCGCCTCCATTAGCATTAAGGCTTAATTCGCATGAGTGTGTGTCTAGTGGCACTGGGAAGTCGCTTTGGGTAAGTGTGGTGTCGAATCGACCTGTGGGTGCGGTATCTGTTATTGAACCATTGGAGGATAATGAATTTGTGGATCCATTGGGTTGTTTTCTGAAACGGAGTGTTTACGCATACAGGAGGGGAACGACAGGCAAGTAGTTCACGTGAACGTGGATAATTTTAGCGCTGGAGACGTGAATTTGAGGCAAGGACTTTTAGTAGCAAATTGGGATGTGCCAGATAATGAAGACTGGTGATCGAGAGGTAGGCGCAGCGATCAACCCCTAACTGCTGATAGAAATGCATTGCGTGACAAAATTAAGCATTTGAAAGTAGGAGAAAGAGAGAATATGGAACAATTATTGTGGGAATTTGAGGATTCGTTTTCTCCACAAGGGCTGTTGCCAGCAGCAACTCCATTAGTTCAACATAGGATATCAACAGGGAATGAACCACCTGTTTACCGTAAACCATACAGAATACGGAGGTATTTGCAGCCGATTGTGGAGGATTTCATTGGCCAGCAGCTTGCGGACGGTATTATAGAGCGTACTAATAGGTCTTGGGGAGCGCGCATTGTCGTTGTGCCTAAAAAATCTATGGATGAAACTAAGAAATACAGGATCTCTTGTGACTACCGATACCTGAATAATAAGACAGTAACGGACGCATATCCCATTCCAAACATATCGGGGACTTTGGATCACTTAGGACAGTGGCAGTACTTTTCTACGATGGATTTAACAATTGGTTACCATCAGTTGAGGTGGCTTCAGAGGATCGTCCAAAAACTGCTTTCTCTACACCTGGAGGCCATCACCAGTGCATTAGAACGCCATTCGGTTTGAAAAACGCGCCGGCAACGTTTGAGAGGCTGCTAGACAGTGTCCTGAGGGTTTTTAAACCACGGCAGTGTCTGGTCTATTTGGATGACAGTGTTTTCAAGTAGTATGGAGTAACATAGACAGCGGTTAAGAGAAGTCTTTATGTGGTTAAGAGCAGCTCGTTTGACGTTGAGCATGGAGAAGTGTCATTTTTCATTAGAAGAAGTAAAATATTTGTGTCATATTATCAGTAAGGATGGGGTGCGAACAGATCCGAGGTTGGTACAGGCTGTAAGGGATTTTCGGGGACCGAAAACAGTTAAGTGCAGTCATTCATCGGAATTTGCAATTTCCACCGAAAGTTCGTGAAGGGTTTTGCAGATTTAGCACAGCCGTTGACGTGATTGTTACGGAAGGGTGTGAAATTTGAGTGGACAGAAGAGTGTCAGAAGGCGTTTGATAAAATGAAAGAAGTGTTAACATCATGTCCGGTTCTTGTGTTTCCAGATTTTGAAAAGGAGTTTATACTAGCATGCGATGCAGCGAATCAAGCATTAGGGTGTGTTCTTAGTCAGGAAACTGATGGGAAATTATCCTGTAGCCTATGCGTGTAGGCAGTTCAATGCAGCAGAGAGGAATTACTCAACAACAGAGAGGGAGACGCTTAGCGTAATCTGTGAAATCACATATTTTAAATGTTATTGATATGGGAGAAGATTTCGCGTAGTGACAGATCATGCTTCATTGAAGTGGTTGTTGGTGTTGAAGGATCCGTCCACTAGACACGCTAGATGGGCTGTGAGGCTTAGTGAATTCGACTAAGAGTTGGTGCACAAGCCTGGGAAGGAGGACGGTAATGTGGATGCACTAAGTAGGAAGGTGGCAATAATAGATGTCATAGGTTATGACATAGCGGTATGGCATGAATTACAGGACGCTGACAACGATTGTAAGTTGTATCGGACAGAGCCACAGTTTAATATGTACGACGGTTTTCTGTGCAGGGAAACGAAGTTAGGTTCAAATGGCTCTGAGCACTATGGGACTTAACATCTTAGGTCATCAGTCCCCTAGAACTTAGAACTAATTAAACCTAACTAACCTAAGGACATCACACACATCCATGCCCGAGGCAGGATTCGAACCTGCGACCGTAGCAGTCCCGCGGTTCCGGACTGCAGCGCCTAGAACCGCACGGCCACCGCGGCCGGCAAACGAGGTCAGGGCCAAGTGTAGTAGTGACAGCGAAGTTGAGGGATGAGGTTTTAAAGGAAGCACATGATCGCTTGTTCTCTGTTCATGAAGGGTGTAGAGCGACCAACAGGAGAGTGGCGGAGAGGTATTGGTGGAGATGTAGGAAAGGAGATATGGATCAGCATGTCAAGAAGTGTATACCATGTGCGCAGAGAGCAGATTTGAGTCGGAAACAGATACAGCTACAACGATTGCCAGAAGCGACATGAGGATTGATGTCTAAGGACCTTTTAGGCGAACACCATCGGGGAACAGATTCGTTCTGACAATAATAGACCATTTACCGAGGTATGTGGAGATGGTGGCTATGCCAAATCAACAGGCAGAAATGGTCGTGCAAGCGTTAGTAAACAACTGGATTTTGAAGTTTGGTGTACCGGAGACTATAATTACTGGCAAAGGGACCAACTTCATGTCGGATTTAGTAAAGGAGCTGTGTAAATTGTTGAACGTAAAGAATGTGAGGACGAGAGCGTAGCATCCACAGGCCAACGGAAGGACAGAGAGGGTACACAGAACAATTGGGAAGATGCTGAGTTTTTATGTGGATTCTCATCACTGTCAGTGGGATAAGTATTTCAAGCATATTGTATGCTCATACAATGCAAAAGTCCATAGAAATACCGGTTTGTCTCCGTATTAGGTAGTGTATGGGCGAAAATGCGGTCACCCTTTGATTTAGTGAAGTTACAGAAAGGGAGGACCGGTGAATCGGTACCTCAGTTCCCGAGAACAATTCGGGATGTTTGGAAGCGAGTACAAAAGGCAAATATAAAGGCTTTGGAAAGGCAGGAAGATGCAGTAAAGCGGAAAGGAAGTTTACTGCAGTATAGATTCGGGCAATGGGTAAAGCTGTCCAGCCCCTATACGCAAAATGGGAAAACGGAGGAGTTCCTCACGAGGTATCAAGGGCCATACCAAGTTGTTGGAACCACATCTCCCGTTAATGTTAAGCATCAGCTGCCAACTAGAACAACGATAGTACACATTTGGCGGTTATGGCCATTTAAGGGTTGCCTGGATGTGATTCCAGGTGTCACAGGAAGGAAAGAGGATGAGAGGTGGAGTGAAGAGAGGTGTTCAGTGCAGAGAAAACCAGGAAGATAGAGTACAGCATGAAGTACCGTATGTTCTACGATCCAGAAAGTAGTTTAGAAAAGGGAGGAAGGGTGATGGTGACCCCTGTCCTCAAGTCACTGAAAGGGGAAGCGTAACTTATGATGTATGTGGAGTGTTATTGGAGGAGAAATCAAACGCAGTTCTGGAGAAATAAATGCGTCGCAGTAAATTTTTCTGCAAAGCCGTAATGAATTGTGTTGAATGCTGTCAGAGTCGTACGATTTCTTGTTTCGATTTTTTGTTATCGACAGTGCTGGGTCAGGATAGTCGTGTTTCTTGCACCAGTTCCTATAATGTAAATTAAAGGATGAAAGTAGTCACACGGTGTTAGGTTTCGATCAAAAATAGTTAATGTTGGAGGAAAATCAGTGAAGCTACAAATTGGGACACATGCACGGTGCAGTTATTTTTAGCTAGGGGGAAAGCAATAGACTGTCCAAGGGACATTGTGGAGCCAAAATTGAGTTTGCAACGGGTCGGGATGCATTGGATCTTCTCCACCTACGAAAATTTGTTGTTTTGAAGGGGGAGTATTTGCAGAAGCGAAATGTATAGAGCTCGAGGGGAGCGGAATTTTAATCAGTGGAACTCAGTGTAACATAATAGGACCAAACTACCACCTGCCAGCGTCAATTTCAGTAGTCACACAATTGAATGTTACGCAGCCACAGTTGTACTGGCCAGAAGTCACTTTAGAATTTTTGCCAAGGCAGAATCTGACCTTGTTAAATTAAACTTCGGAGCCAGGTCTGTTGAGATCCGTAAACCAGTTCATTTTAGAGCAAGAGGGGCGCATATCAGCCAAACAGCTTGTTAAACATGTCGCGCAGTATTGGGAAAGTGAATGGCAGATAGCCGGCCGGTGTGACCTAGCGGTTCTAGGCGCTTCAGTATGGAACCGCGCGACCGCTACGGTCGCAGGTTCGAATCCTGCCTCAGGCATGGATGTGTGTGATGTCCTTAGGTTAGTTAGGTTTAAGTAGTTGTAAGTTCTAGGGGAGTGATGACCTCAGATGTTAAGTCCCATAGTGCTCACAGCCAATGGCAAATAACGATCATATTGAGCACCTCTGTGCCAAGTGTCACCGCAGCCTTAACTTTGTTATATATTGTTTTCTTTCTGATCAGGCAGAAAAATAATTCCAAGAGGGAACCAAGGGTAGTCCAAGTCCCAGTGGATTAGATACCGAGGGTGTGAGACAAGTAGGTAAGGTGTTGATCGAGCAGTGATCGTCCATTAAGGAATTTTTACGTTATGTTTCATGTCTTGGTTTTAAGAGGGCACTAGACCACATTTAAGTTTTCTAGTAGTAAGGATATATGCCACAGGTGCCAACCCAAACAAGTTAAGAGTTAAAGGTCGACCTGGGGATCTGGTCTTTCTGAAGAGTGGAATAATGTAGCTGCACCACCGTTTAGGATAGGGAAATATAGTTTCGTGCGATATTCTGAGTACAGGTTACAGACAGGTGCAGGCAGCACTGCTGTGAGTTACACATATCTGCAGTTGCGAAGGCAAATAGAGGCCACAGGGGCGTAGAACTGCTGGAGAGCACACACAAAGCAGTTTCCATGGCGCAAGTTACAGGCAGAAGGGGGCCACTGGAGCAACCCAGGAGTTGTGCGTACATGACTCAGAGCAGCGCGTTTGCAAAACAGAGGCACACAGACGAGTATAAATAGGTGCTGTTCGCTAACAAGATTCATTGAAGTGTGGCAGCTCTCCTGGATGGTGGGACATATCACACCACTGGGCTACAAGCAGCAACAGATGGGGCGCCAGGAGTCCCAGTCCACAGCAGGTCGTAGGTTCGATCCTCTGAGGCCGACTCGGGGTCCGCAACCAGCCAGCGGCTGGCCACTCTTCGGCTCGCTACCGCGGGCAGTCGTCTCGGTTCCCGGCACACGCCGGAGACAAGGGCTTCAGATTCCGATGCTGGATAGCGGGCGCTTGTTGCCGCCGCGATCTCAACTATGCTAGTGAGGAAGAAGCAGAAGCATTACGGGGCCGGCCTATGGCTCCCAGTGGAGCAGCGCTGAGACAACGAAGACGGTGGCCACTGAATCAGCAGCTGACGCAGCCATCCTGACATCACTGGAACTCAGTGGGCCGACTCGACACGGGATTGCGTTGCATGGGCTGCTGCGGTGCTTCCTCAGCATTGCGGGGCCCTGTGATGCATACCAAGAGGAACGTAGGCACGTAGCTAAAACACAATACATCACTCGGAAAGTTCTCGCCGAGTTTTAATACGGCACCTCCTGGTATCAGCCACTACATTTGGTGTCTTACCGCTACATTTGGTTATCCTGAGACATTCGGTGGCGGAAGTCGCCGCTACAGAATACGTGGATTAGTGAACAAAGGCTTGCCGTTGCGAAATTGAATACTGCAACTCCCAAACCCTCCTAAAATATACGAAAAGTATACCTATCCAAATAAGCAGACAAAAAATACACTTGACGTCTTCCTGAGAGTAAATTTCCACTCCTTTCAAATTAACAATGTACGTATACACCAGATATGACTTGATTAAAAGAAATAGTTGTTTCAACAGCAGTTGAGATATTTATACTAAATAAATTAACACGAAACGGATCAGAACAATGCTGCAGAAACAGTGTAAAAGTATGCCAAATTTAAACATACACAAAATCTTAAAGATTAGCGATCTTTTAAGAAGCTCGAAATTTATCGAGGACATCAATGCGGAATGCTCATAAGTTTCCACAACGTTACATTATGTCGAAACCTAGCAGAATATCCACAGTGATTCTGGTCCTATGTAAGTATGCCAGCGGCAAGACGCAGTCAATGCCTTCTCTGCGTAGTAGCAATGGAAATACTATGGACGACAGTGCTGCGAAAGCAGAGTTACTAAACACAGCCTTTCGAAATTCATTCACCAAAGAAGACTAAGTAAAAGTTCCAGAAATCTAATCAACAGCAGCTGCCAACATGAGTAATTCAGAAATTGATATCCTCGTAGTAGGGAAGCAAGTTAAATCATGTAAGGGAATTAGAACGCCTTCCCTGTAGTTCAGGAACCACTGTAGCCACTGACATGAAACTTCTACAGGACATTAAACTGTATGTTCTGAGTCTACTGAACTATAATAATTGTATTTCAGCCACTGATTGAGGAAATAGTTTTTTAACTACACAGTTTAAATGTTATGTACTTTTTTGTACATTATCCTAAATAATTTTAATTAAACATAACCTTATGTTGTTCTTTTAGTTCAGTAGACTCAGGATGTGTATGTTATTACTCCCTGAAAATTTGAATACTTTGTTCGAAGTGGTTTCTGAGATTTAGGGAAATATGCGACAGAAAATGTAAATTTTCAAGAACAGCTTCTAAAATTTCAAAATACTGGAACTCACTTAGTATATGCTTCATTTTTTAGTTTTAGTCACTCAGAATCACCCTGGACTATACTGTATATCATCCTCTTGATCTTTTTACAAGTTTTTTCTTCTTTTCTTCTTTCTGGACTCCTTAGTGGCCAACTGTACTGAATTCTCTGCTTTATCAACGCGAACCTTATCCATCCGTTCAAGTTCTCTGATGCAGTTTGCTCCAGGATTAATTCAAATATGCTGTAGCACTTTCACCCTACCAATGTTGCCATCATTAAAAGAAATAGCAGCATTACTGACCCCCAACTTTAGAGTCTTCATTCCAAGTAAAACATGTTTTGGTGAGCGAGTCGATATAAGATTTTTGAAAGAGTCATTGGGATTTTGAGTGTGACCATGCAGACACTTCTTCAGTAATTCAGGATTTGCCAGGTGCCAGGTCTCTGTAAATAGGTTTTATGATATCAATGACTGCTGCTGGGATGGAATGTTTATGGCTGTATGAACTGTTTGAGTACTGGGCATTGCGGTAATTGCACCATGAATCAGGCCCACGATTGCAAAGGTGGTGTACTGGTTTTTCGTCAGCTGACAGTCAGTTGAAGATGGTAGCCCAGACTGCCTGCTTAATTTTCAACAAATCCTCAGGATTATTTCTAATGCCCATCCCATAATACTCCTGTAGTTCAGCAATCAGTTTGTCTGTGAGCTTGCCTCTTATGGATTTACGGTCGAAGTTTGTCTCTCAAACTTTGTTTCAAATTCCTCAGCCTGGTGCCCACCCTCTTCTGTACATGACAAAGCAATCCACAGCCTTATATATAAAAAAATTACTGATTTTATTAGATCTTGAAGTAATGCACGTACAAATTTTAACATTTTCAACCAGTGTATGTTACATTCAAACAAATAAAATAAAATACTTCCCATGTGAGTTTATAAGTGATATATATATGATATTATTTTATTCGGAAAGTTGCAAATTTATAATGAGATAAAAATCCGAAAATGTGAAAAAAATTTCAGTTCTAACTTCCCTTAATAAAAGCAAGTCTTCTGGTCCTGGCTGTATATCACTTAGGTTCCTTTCAGAATATGCTGATGGAATAGCTCCGTACTTAACAATGCAATACGATCGCTCGCTTGACGGAAGATCCATACCCAAAGACGAAAGTTGCACAGATCACACCAACATTCAAGGAAGACAGGAGTAATCCACTAAGTCACAGGCTTATATCATTAACGTCGAAATGCAGCAGGATTTTGGAACATTTATTGTGTTCGAACATAATGAATTACCTCGAAGAGAACAGTCTATTGACACATAGTCAACATGGATTTAGAAAGCATTCTTCTCGTGAAACACTACTAGGTCTTTATCCATACGAAGTGTTGAGCATTATTGACAGGGGATTTCAAATTGATTCTGTATTTCTAGATTTCCAAAAGGCTTTTGACACTGTACCACACAAGCGATTTGTAGTGAAATAGCGTGCTTAAGGAATATGGACTCAGTTATGAGACTGGATTCATGATTTCCTATCAGAGAGGCTACAGTTCGCAACTGATGGAAAGTCATCGAGGAAAACAAAAGTGATTTCTGGCGTTCTCCAAGGTAGTGTTGCAGGTCCCCTGCCGTTCTTTATCTATGTAAACGAATTAGGAGACGATCCATGCAGCCGACTTAGCTTCTTTGTAGATAATGTTGTCGTTTATCATCTAATAAACTTCTCAGAAGATCGAAAAAGTTACAAAACAATTTAGAAAACGTGCGTAAATTGGCAGCTGACCTTAATAAAAGAAAGTATGAGGTCATCCACATGAATGCTAAAAGGAATCCGTTAAATTTCGGTTACGGGATAAATCAGTCAAATCTTAAGGCCGTAAATTCAACTAAATACCTAGGAATTACAATTACAAACAATTTAAATTGGAAAGAACTCATAGGAAATGTTTAGAATAACAGAGAATAATTATGAAGGTTCGATGAACCCTCTGCCAGGCCAGGTATTTAAGTGTGGTTTGCAGAGTATCAATGTAGATGTAGATGGTCTGGAGTATAACTGCGATGTCATCCGCATAGAGCGCATGAATGCAGAGATGCGACGATGCCGTCTGCAGCTCGCCTGCGTTGCTTTCGGCTCGTGGTCGACGAAGTGTCGACTCAAATTTAACGCCGCCGAGTGGCCGGCGCTCGTGTTAGCCAGACAGGTGCTGCCTCCTGCCTCGTGGTCCATACGGCGGTCGAGCACTGACAGCTAACTGCGGGCGACGCTGTACAGCCGTTTGTCTTGGCAACTTCAAATCACAGACTTCAGGAACAAGGCACCTTGTACCTCCTTCTTCACCGGGCGTCTACGCTGCCTCCACAGTGCGGCGTCAGGCTCTACCTGGTGCTGGTCTGACAGGTAATGGAGTACGATGCGGTCGTGTGAGGCAATGTCGCTTCGACGCACATCCAGTGACTCCAAAGAGTTCAGAATCGGGCCCTGAAAGTCGCCTAGCACTTCTCGCGCGACTTCTCAAGTCCAGTCCCATGAAGACGCCGGTATCCCACTCCCATTTCCGTCAGAGTGCCTACTTTTTCTAAGAGAAGTGCCAGCAGTCTGACAACGTCCTCATCCGGCACCTGGATCACTCGATGCTTCTCTGGGAGACTTCGCGGTAGCGGGTGTGAGCTGTGCTCGTAACATTGGAACATAACTACACATATCAAGAAAAGTTTTGCATTACACTTTTATTTCGAAATTCATGGTATAGGAAACAAATAGCTGTGAGCTACGCGTATACATTCATTTGTAATATGTTGCAAATCAAAAAAACTAAAAATTTGTGTAGCAACAAAGTCGCCTGTTTCTCGTAGAGGATTTTTCACAGCACATTTGAGCAACGTCAACACGTTGTGGAACATCTCCTTGCTCGTATATAGGCTCGAATACGCCGTTGAATACCGCCGATGAGATCACCGAGCCAGCCTCGGTCGAAAAGCCCCACTCTTCAATAAGTATTCAGCGTAAGTCACGCACACTATGTGGTCGTTGTCGACCTCCAAAACCAGCACGTTTCAATGCATCTCACACAAGTTTGTTGGGTTCGTGTCCAGGAAACAGGAAGGGCACTCCATTCTAGTGATGCTAGCATACTGGAGAAATTTGTCCGTGAGAGTATGGTGAGCACGCGAGTTATCGCGCATCATGATGAAATTCACACCATAGTGTTGGCGATTCGGTCGCACTATTGGTTGCAGGAACTCGCTCCTGTACCGTAGAGCAAAGAGAATGTCCTCACAACCGTGACAGGTGTAAGGTGACCCCCATGTAATGCCACTCCAGTTCCAGTCTCGCCGCTATAGTTCCACTCATCGCGGCTCACCTGTCCCAAGAGAGCCAGTCCCTCTTCGTCAATACCTATGTCAGAGGACAATCTTGTGCACCAACTGGCTTTCGCCTCAGCGCAGGAATGTCACTGGCTAAGAATACCGTAAAACGATCTCACAACCTTAAGTATTTATGTGCCATTTAATAACTGTTTATTTTTCAAAATTGTTCTTACAGATATGTGTACCTGACGTTTGAATTGGAGTTGCGCCCGTGTTTGCCCCGACATCAGCGGCAGTTTGGTGTTTTTAGTCAACATCTTACGTTGACGACGAATTGTAGCTAAAACAACATGATTCCCTTGTAAGCCTTTCAACATTTACATTTGAGCATGTAACGCCGGAAATGCATATCCTCCTATTTCCATCTATTGTTCTATAATTTTTTTCCTTGTTTTGTTACCTCAAGATATGACATTTCTGTCTCTTTATATATTGTAATTGTTTTACTGTTTGTATATATATATATATATATATATATATATATATATATATATATATATATATATATTTATGCATTTATGTTGGTGTGTTTTGTAAATATTATTTGTATTTTACGCTGGGTCTTGCCTAGGGAAAACTATGCTATCGAACGAATACATCGATAGGTCGTGTGGAGAACCAAAGTGTTTAGGATCTTTGCTAGCGTTAACTCTGTCGCGTGGAGAGCGAGCAGAGAGAGTCTGGCTGGGGTGGTGCAGTGGAGCAGGTGTGTTGTGTGAAGCTCCCGCGAGTTGCCGCGCTTTCGGGGTTTGGCAGCATGTAATTGCGCTCGACTTGCGATGATAGTTTCAGACACGGTGTCGCGGACGGGAAGCATTAGCTGGCGCACATCAAGAGACCGTTTCGTCTGGTGACTGTGTCGAGAAGAAGGCGCGCCAACATCCAGCTTCTGCAACAGTGACGGCCGACAATGAGTGACTGTCGCCACCTCCTCGATCGACGGCTTCAAACCTTCAGTCAACCAACAAGGAAGACTGGAAGCACGTAAAGTTCTAGAACTGTATGGCAGACCTCAGCTTTTCAAACTATTAAAGTTGTTGCATCACAAAATTACAGCAACTTAGCATGAACGTTTGTTGCTCATTGTCCCAATTGCATTACCAAGCAAGGGTCCCTTCCTTTTGCGAAATGAACCCGAGTGTCGTTGAAATTCAAACGCCAGCATCATTCGATTTCACTGCTTTAATTTCAAAGTTCAGTTAAGGTATTCATAGCTGGCTACAATATTTAGATTACACAAGCACAAATTAAGAGTGCGAGTTTTGTTACCATATTTTAGCTTACCTGTGACTGCAGCTCAGCTTGGTACGTACTAAATTTTACTGTTGTTCAGAATCATTTATTCAAGTTCAAAGATATAAATCTCTTATTTCTAAATTGCGTAGATTCTAGTAGCTTTTGAAATGATTGTTGAGGTAGTCCAAGGCTAACCGTATTTTACTGAATTTCGATGTGCTTCAGAAAGAAAGCTTACTATTAACTTCAGTCACTAAATTAACTTTCGATTTTCCGGTTTTATTAATTCTTTTGCTAAATTAAGTCAGAGTGTAGCGAAATTTATTACTTCTGACAAACTTTCAGTTTTCACACTACACGTGTCAACCTTCAGTTGCCACGCTTCTAGTGCTAATTATACGTGTAATAACCTTTCTTTTTCAGTTACTATAGTAATTGTCCTTAGGACTGGCGACCGTAATTTCCCCCAAATCTCAAATATCTAATTACCGCTAGTTAATTGTTAACGTAACGGCCGCACATTTACTTTCTTTATTAACTTTACCCCTTTTCAAAATTAATTTCCACCAGTTTCATTTGCATTTTTCCTTTCATTTAGATGTAACCCTTTCCTCCCTCTTTACCGACAAATTAACTTCGGTGACGATTGCTTTTCCCAAATTTCCATTAGGTACACGCAGTTTAATTTTTCACTGTCATTAAGGTCGATAAGTGAGGGGGAGGTTACAAGCACCGCATAAAACAGACTTATCAGGGGATAATCACTGTATTGGGAACTTGCCATATGGGCTTAAGTTCTTGCTTCTCCACATGATAGCGAAATATATGACGACATACACTTTAAGCAAAAAGGGGCGCACCGCGAAGGAATTATCCGAATGGGACAGAAATCGGTAGATGTGATGTACATGTACAGATAAACAAATTGATAAAAGTTATGCAAAATTGTAGGATTTATTCAAGTCTCACAAACTGAGCAAGTCAATAAAGCGTTGGACCATCTATGACCATTATTTAAGCAATTATTTGGCTTGAAATTGATAAAGTTCTTGGATCGCCTCCTGACCAATGTGGTGCCAAATTCTGACCGATTGGTGCATCAGATCGTCCAAATCCCTAGCTGGCGGGAAGGCCAGTTGAACAGAATTTAGCACCATATTCCTCAGGACATCTATCAACTCTTTCAGTCAATGCCAAGCCGAATAACTGCTTGTATAAACACCAGAGATGGACCAATGCGTTATTGACTTGCCCAGTTTGTGAAGCTTGAAATTAACTGTTTAATTATTTTTATTATGCATTGAACTACCGAATTTTCCCTGACAAAGACAACTCAAACTTAACCTATTCAGTTATTACCCACAATATAAAAGTCCAACGCAATCTGACTGCTATACATAGATAAAATGGTTTACAATAATTAACACAAAAGAATGGCCCTGAATTGCAAGAAATCCTAACAATAATACAAATTCAAAAAATATGAAATCAAAGAAATGTGAAACTACTTCCAACTCATTTCAGTCACGAATCCCGTTGGTGCAAACACCCATTCTTTTCTATAAGTCACTTACCTCACAGAAAATCTTCATAACACGAACTACAGCAATTACAGAAAGTAGCAACAATGGCCAGCTAAATAAAAAGATTCTAACTACTACAGACTCTAAGCATATGGTTACCAAAAGAAAGATTTCGTTGAAGAACAAACAATCTATTTAGAAAATTTTATCTTATTCATGTGACATCCAGTTCCAAAAGTTATGTAGTTAATAATTCCACTAGCAAGACATCAACCTTACATCCATTATCATACCTTTCCCCTGCAACTTTTCTTATAAGAAATTTCATCTCACTTTACATTGAGTGTCCTACCAACACTGAGTCTCCACGAAGAAAATCATGTCCATACACGTCCCTATCCACTAGCTAACTGCTAATCCGTCCAACCACAGAATCTCTTGCCAAGGGCGCAGAGTACTGTCAGCGACATTAGCACAGTCTATAGCGCTGCCAACATACAAACAGGCTACTTACATAGCCCTCCTGCTCCCATCAAAAAATTTACATAGTGTGTTTGGGAGTGGCCAAGTGTTAAAATTTTTATATTAATAATATCAAATAGAGCAGATGCACACAAGGGTTAAGTAATACGCTGTTGGTTAATAAAGTAAAAATTCTCCTCGCAATCCATAAAGACAATCCCAATAATTGATCAGAAGAGAAGTCTATGCCAGTTTTACACACAAAGGCTGAGCAGTATATGAAAATGCACAAGTAGTGGAAAACAATGCAGTCTTGAAGAAGCAGTTTTGTCCTCCCCACAGAAAAGTACTGCTGTCTTTTGACATGAAGATTTCTGTTGGTACCGTAAGATTGGTAATGGGCCACAACACAGCAGACCCACAGCAGTATCTGTCGAAGTCTTAAGGAATGTTAGAAGAATTGGTGGATCACCACAGAACAGACCCACTGTAGTATCAATCCAAGTCTTGAAGAATATTGTTTCTTTTATTTTTCTTCAAATCTCGTTACAATCAGCAATACTTTTAGCCAGTCTTTTGTTGAATTATCAACACGTGTGCAAGCACTAACAGACATATAATCTCTTAGATTTGATACATACAGTATGACAGACAAATGAGTGCGTTAAAAAGAATCCCTACTATTTACCTAACTTGGACAACGAGTGTCTTAGTGTCTATACAATTATAATTTTACAGCATAACAATACAATTACAAATCTAAAGAAATCATCATTATAGTAAAGAACATGGTAATACAAATACAGTTCCCCACAGTCGTTTATTGAACAAAGTAAGAGCATATGGACTCTCAGACCAATTGTGTGATTGGATTGAGGAGTTCCTAGATAACAGGACGCAGCATGTTATTCTCAATGGAGAGAAGTCTTCCGAAGTAACAGTAATTTCAGGTGTGCCGCAGGGGAGTGTCATAGGACCGTTGCTATTCACAATATACATAAATGACCTGGTGGATGACATCGGAAGTTCACTGAGGCTTTTTGCAGATGATGCTGTGGTGTATCGAGAGGTTGTAACAATGGAAAATTGTACTGAAATGCAGGAGGATCTGCAGCGAATTGACGCATGGTGCAGGGAATGGCAACTGAATCTCAATGTAGACAAGTGTAATGTGCTGCGAATACACAGAAAGATAGATCCTTTATCATTTAGCTACAAAATAGCAGGTCAGCAACTGGAAGCAGTTAATACCATAAATTATCTGGGAGTACGCATTAGGAGTGATTTAAAATGGAATGATCATATAATGTTGATTGTCGGTAAAGCAGATGCCAGACTGAGATTCATTGGAAGAATCCTAAGGAAATGCAATCCGAAAACAAAGGAAGTAGGTTACAGTACGCTTGTTCGCCCACTGCTTGAATACTGCTCAGCAGTGTGGGATCCGTACCAGATAGGGTTGATACAAGACATAGAGAAGATCCAACGGAGAGCAGCGCGCTTCGTTACAGGATCATTTAGTAATCACGAAAGCGTTACGGAGATGATAGATAAACTCCAGTGGAAGACTCTGCAGGAGAGACGCTCAGTAGCTCGGTACGGGCTTTTGTCAAAGTTTCGAGAACATACCTTCACCGAAGAGTCAAGCAGTATATTGCTCCCTCCTACGTATATCTCGCGAAGAGACCATGAGGATAAATTCAGAGAGATTAGAGCCCACACAGAGGCATACCGACAATCCTTCTTTCCACGAACAATACGAGACTGGAATAGAAGGGAGAACCGATAGAGGTACTGAAGGTACCCTCCGCCACACACCGTCAGGTGGCTTGCGGAGTATGGATGTAGATGTAGATGTAGATAACATTTGTACTAATACAAGATTTACAAGAAGAATAGAAATAAGCATATACATGAGTATTAAAGGAATTATGCCACACGTAAATAAATGAAAAATGAGAATATCAGTAGAAACATTAACTTAGCACGTGGATATTGAAAGAAAAAAATTGTTCAAATGGCTCTGAGCACTATGGGACTGCTGAGGTCATCGGTCCCCTAGAACTTAGAACGACTTAAACCTAACTAACCTAAGCACATCGACCACGTCCATGCCCGAGTCAGGATCCGAACCTGCGACCGTAGTGGCAATGGGGTTCCAGGTGGTCCCGGCCACCCCAGCCGGTTATTAAAAGAAAACATAACAGAACAAATCATGTCTGAACATCTTCCTGAAGTAAAGAATATGGTTCAAAAACAGAGATTAGGTTTGGGGATAGCAGTATTCCTCATCATAGTGAATGCAGCCTAGTATTAGAAAGAAAAAATAATCTCCCAAATTGGTCTCATCAGGTAAACACAAAGAGAAAGGAAGAACACAGAGACACAAGGGTATACACAAACATTGTGGAATAACACAAAAAGGAACATGATCTGTGTAAATGTGTCAAACTGTAAGTGTAACATATGATACTGCAGTATTTTTGGTGTGCATTTTATACCTAATATACTTCATACTCATACCTACTATACTTTCAACCGAAACTACTTAATTTTCAAATAAAACTTTATTTAATCCTCGCAGACCTCACATACTTCAAAATTTGTTTCCACAAAAATCCTATCTAAGCATGCTATCTGTATATTACATACTTTGAACCAGTGCTTACACTTCCATATTTTTCTTCCCTCATCATTCGTTTCCAAGAAAATTCTACCTAAACCTGTTGTCACTATGTAAGTAGGCTGTTTATGTTTTCTTATTGGCAACGTTACGTAGCGCTCTGTATAAAAATCACTGGCTGTGCTGTGTGCAGTCTGTGGCTAGTTTGCATTGTTGTCTGCCATTGTAGTGTTGGGCAGTGGCAGCTGGATGTGAACAGCGCGTAGCGTTGCGCAGTTGGAGGTGAGCCGCCAGCAGTGGTGGATGTCGGGAGAGAAATGGCGGAGTTTTGAAATTTGTAAAAATGAATGTCATGAACTGCTGTATATATTATGACTTTTGATGACTATTAAGGTAAACACATTGTTTGTTCTCTATCAAAATCTTTCATTTGATAACTATGCCTATCAGTAGTTAGTGCCTTCTGTAGTTTGAATCTTTTATTTAGCTGGCAGTAGTGGCGCTCCCTGTATTGCAGTAGTTCGAGTAACGAAGATTTTTGTGAGGTAAGTGATTTGTGGAAGGTATAGGTTAATGTTAGTCAGGCCATTGTTTTGTAGGGATTATTAAAAGTCAGATTGCGTTGCGCTAAAAATATTGTGTGTCAGTTTAAGCACAGTCCTGTATAAATGATCAAAGGGGACGTTTCATATGTCGACCCTTAGCCGAGGATACCTCACTGGAATCTTCTCATTTTTTCTTGTAGTTTGTGTGATTAGTGTAGATTTTGTTTATTGCTAGCGCGTAATTGTAGAGAGAATTTCCTTTGTAGTTGCAGTTTTTCATTGTTGTACAGTAAAACACTTGTGGCATGCCTGTAGATTAGCACCAAGTATTTCGCAGCTGCGCTTGCAATTAACTAGATATTATTTTCAGTACAATGTTAATGTGTTCCCCCATTTTTGCTCTTCAAATGGTGTTATTCTGTGTTACGGTGTGAAATATTGTGACAATAATGGAGTGTGAAAAACGTAATACTAGGCTCCAAAGTAAACTGAGAAATGACAGTGAAGACGAAAGCAGTGTGTTAGGGCGGCAAACAATGGCGTGGGGAGTGAAACAATTAGTGAACAGGGAAGCATTATCGATCGATCGGTCGCAACAGCTCGCCTCAGGAATCCGAAATGACAGAACACAATATTGCAAATACTGTAGATTCACGTTTTGCGTCCTCACCCTTTTCTCAAATAAGTCTAGACACATTTTCTACTTATCACAATGTGAATGTTGCCGGCGCAACCGCACTGCCGAAAAGCGTAGAGGAACAGATTCCAGACACCATGCATTGTTATTACAGCTAATGCAACAAATGGAACAAAATCAGAGACAAACACGGCAAAATCTTAAAAAGTTAGACACAATGGAACAAAATCTTAAAAAGTTAGACACAATGGAACAAAATCTTCAAAAGTTAGACGCCACTCTTGAACAAACACGTAAAGATTTAACTACTGAGTTATATAACATCGAATCGAAATGTCAAAAAGTCTGTAATGACGTAAAAACACAAATTTGTGATCATTTCCAACCTATTTTTTCGCGTCATGAAAATTCATTACAGAATCACGAAGCAGCCATAAAAGAACTGCAGACTATTGTTAATGAAAATCATGAGACCTTGCCAGCTAAAATGGACTCAGTTGCATCTACCGATTCGGTTACGCAACTTGCAAAAACTCAAGAAAACTTAAAGGACACAGTAGATACTCTGAAAATTGGTTCTGAAAGACACATGGAGGAAATTAGTTCATTCGGAGAAAGTAGTTGAACTTTCGGATCAGCTAAATAATTTATCTACGAAGGTAGATGGTAATCTGAATGACACAAAACTGGTAGTCTTTAATGACACAGAAGAGTGTGAACAAATTAGGAAACTGAAACAAAATCTGAATCAAATTAATACGCAACACCAAAGAGAAATCCGGGAAGTACAAGATCAGCTGACACAGGTAATACAAGAATTACGTATTTCAGAGGACACTCGCGCTCCAATACGGGAAGAGGGACATAGAAATACGGAACAGCCACAAAATAATAACACCGGGCACTTCGGAAATTATGAAAGAAATTGGCAAGGTACACCGAATTTTGAGATGGAACCGCCGAAACGACGTAACAATGACCGACATGCGACTCGCCGACATGATGATTTTGACTATAAGCTGTTCATTACTACACGTAAATTCAAAACGTTTAAGAATTCTGCCAACGACATTCATCCACAAGCGTGGCTCCATCAATTCTCTCATTGTTTTCCTCCCAACTGGTCATTAGAACACAGATTAGAATTTATGTGTGGCTACTTAGAGAATGAACCAGCTGTAAGAATGCGATCGGTCATTCACGATTGTCACAGTGAAGGAGAATTTTATCATGCCTTCCTCTAGCATATTGGTCTCAAACAACACAAGACCGAGTAAAACATAGCATCATAATGATGAAACATTTCGAACAATCTGAATTTTCCAGTCCTGTCAAATATTTTGAAGACATGTTGCATAAGAATCAATATCTTTCAAACCCATACAGCCCTTCAGAACTCATCCGCATTTGCTTAATGAAATTGCCTGAACCTTTAAGAAATATTATTTTGGCAGGACGTTGCAAAGACGACATTGAAGCTTTTCAGGGACTGTTACAAGAACCGGAAATTGACACTGACAATCGCGGAATGCGAAAACAGGAGTACAACAATTACAGGTCACATCTGTCGCAATTCCGCGATGACAGAAATAATAAATGGACACGACAAGGCTATTCTTACAACGTAAATCGTGACCAAAACAGACACCACCCGTATGACAACCGTTGGCAGAGTAGTAATAATTACAGGGAAAGATCACCTCTCCGCAGTAATGACTATCACACAGACAATCAGAGCAACAGACAATATGGGAACCAAAATAATTATTATCAAGGGAGACAGAATAACTTTGGACGCAACGGTCCAGCGCGCAGTTACGACTCAGGGAGAAATTCTCCACCACGTGACCGACAAGAAAGAAACTATGGAATCTACCAACATGACGACAGACGATATGATCGTAACGACAGACCTGAACTGCATCAGAACTGGCGGGATTTAAACAGGGCAGGGCCCTCTCGTCACGGTGAATTTGTAGAAGTTAGGTCTCCAAATCCAAATAACGACGCACGCCAACAAAGAGACAATAGGCAATGACTCACACCGCTGACAGCAACAAAACGTACTTATGAAACTGACGACGCAGCTGCCGTAGCTAGTAATTACGTAAAAATGGAAGACATTAGGGACATCTTACTCCAGGAACACGACGTAAAACATAACAACATTGCATATCCTGTGATTCACATTACTGTAAATGACGTAAAATTTACGGCAGTACTTGACTCTAGCAGTCCCATTTCAGTAATTAGTGAAACAGCTTTTAGCAAGTGCAACAAATCGAACGATTGCCCCACACTTCCGTTATGTAAGATTAAATTACAAGGTGCAATCTTTGGAAAAAGTGTAGATGTACGCCAAAAAACCAACTTAGAATTCTTTTGTCAAAGCCACAGCTTCTCTATGAACTTTCTTATTGTTCCATTATTGTCGATGGAAATTATACTGGGAGTAGACTTTTTGAATGAATACAAAACAATCTTATGCTTTCACGATGCTGAAATAAGTTTAGAGAAAGAAGGTAAGTCAATAGCTTTGAAATTTGAAGACTGGCTCTCAAACCATGACGAGGAAATTAATCGGCTTTACCTTCTGTTAGGCAACAGTTCGGAATTTTCTACGGAACTAGACACTAACAATCACTCTGCCAGTACTGGCAGGGATGGTATCGACGGCATATTTGAAACTAATGAGTTAATTCAGAATAAAATTCAAACAATTGAGAATTGTAATGACACTGATAGGCAGGACCTTTTTGAGATTTTACAAGCACATTCCACAGTTTTTACTCACAGAACAGGAACAATCAAGGGATTTCAATACCAATTCCGTGTTCGTGAGCATACTAAATTTTGTGTTAGACCATACGTAATTCCAGCACATTATAGGGAATGTGTTAGAACAGAAATACAATCTATGCTTGACGAGGGCATTATTGAGCCTGTAGTAAGCTCATACAACAATCCGTTACATGTTGTTGAGAAGAAAAATGGATCGATCAGGCTTGTCTTAGATTCGAGACAAATCAATACTATCATTATTCCTGAAACAGACAGGCCGCAGACCATGGAAGAACTTTTTCAAAATTTTAATGGTGTAAAAGTGTTGTCTTCCATTGATCTCATATCCAGCTTTTATCAAATCGAATTTCATCCAGAATGTAGAAAATACACAGCTTTTCTTTGTTTCGGCGTTTGTTATCAGTTTCGGAAACTTCCTTTTGGTTTGAACATTTCTTCAGCAGCATTCATTCGCGGGTTAAATTCCATATTACCTGAGTTCTTAAAACATCACATCACCTTATATGTGGACGATATTCTGATAGCAGAAGCCTCATGGGAACAACACAATCGCATCCTCAACAGTTTGTTACGTATTTTTTTAGAATCTGGAATTACAGTTAACTTGGAAAAGTCTGAATTCCGTAGGTCAAAGGTGAGGTTTTTGGGACATATTATTTCTTCTGAAGGCATTCAGCCGGATCCTGAAAAGTTAGAAGCAATCAGAGCCATTCCTGTTCCATCCACAAAAAGACAAGTCCGCAGTTTTCTAGGTCTCGTAAATTTTTACCGTCGTTTTCTGAATAAGCAAATTCTAGTTACACCAAAACTTTGTTCTCTCACTGGAAAAAATACTATTTGGAACTGGGACGAACAAGCACAGTTGGAATTCAATTCTTTGAAAGAAGCGTTACTTCACGCGCCAATACTAGCTCATCCAGATCTGTCACAAGATATCTGCCTTAGCACGGATTCTTCTAAAGTCGGTCTTGGTGCCCATTTATTTCAAGAAGCCATAAAAAATGACATTACTGTTCAGAAAACCATTGCTTTTGCTAGCCGTGTGCTAACAAAATCTGAAAAAAATTATTCCGTTACTGAATTAGAAGCTTTAGCTATCGTTTGGGCATTTAACAAATTCCGTTTCTTTCTTTCTGATAAGCACGTAAAAGTATACAGTGATCATCGTGCATTACAATTTCTTATGTCTTCAAAATTAAATCATGACAGGTTAAAACGTTGGGCATTGTTTCTGTAAGAATTCCGCTTCACAATAGCCTACATTCCCGGCAAGAAGAACATTGTTGCGGACGCGCTGTCACGCGCACCGGCTGGGCTTGAGAAAAGTAACACAGAAGGCAACACTGAGAAAAATTTCAGTATTCTTTACATTCAGAAAGTCGCCTTTGAAACTTCATCACCACAATTTTAAAGGACATTGCTCATGAACAAGATAAAGATCCGATTTGGAAAGACATCAAAAGTAAATGGCATGAAAAGACACACACTCAGATTCGGCATTATTACCTGGTTAGAAACAACATACTGTTTAAACGCTGCGCTGCTGATGACAAGCTATGGGTACTTTGTATTCCAGACGATTTTGTTAATAAGCTCATTTGGTACATTCATTTCAGCTACGCACATTTTGGCCCACGAAAATGTTATCATATTCTTCGAACGACTTGTTATTTTCACAATATGGAAAAGCGAATTCGAAGAGTCTTGTCTATTTGTAAACTTTGTCAAAAGGCGAAACCATCTACTGTCTCCCATCGTGCTCCGCTGTTTCCTTTCGTTCCTTCTAAATTAAAAGAATTTGCTGCTGTTGATCTCTTGGGACCCCTTGTCAGAACATCGAATGGATTTTCGTACGTTCTCGTCGCTGTTGAACTTACTTCAAAATTTGTTTCCTCCATTTCGTTACGTAAAGCCACTGGACGGTCTGTATCCAACGCCTTTGTTAAAAATTTTTTACGTGAAGTTGGACACGTTCGTAAAGTCATTTCAGATAACGGACCGCAATTCAGATCTCCTGTTTGGTCACGCATGCTTCGGAATCATAAAATCAAACCTTTTTTTATTTCATTGTACTCACCACATTGTAACCCCTCCGAACGGATTATGAAAGAAATCAATAAGCTTTGCAGACTTTATTGTCACAGAAAGCATCAGCATTGGGACAGATATTTACACTTATTTCAAAACGTGCTGAATGAAATGAAATGCCTCATGACTCCACTGCTTTACCACCTACTCTTGTACTGAAGAATGAAGAACCACCGAACAGAATCAGAGAGCTTGTGCCTTTCCCGAATACACGTAAACTTCGACACAAAGACATAATTGATTTGGCTCTTAAAAATATAAAATCTGCAGCAGACAAAAGGAGAAAACTACACGGTAAAGCAAATGCAAAGAAATTATATATTGGTCAGAAAGTTCTCATTAAAGCTCATTCATTGTCACATAAGAAGAAACACTTGAGTCACAAATTCTTTCTAGTTTACAATGGACCTTACAGAATCCGACGTATACCACATGATAATTGCGTTGAAGTTGAAACTCTGCGTACTAGGAAGAGTAAAGGTTTACACCACATTTCACATGTAAAACCGTTTATTGAAAGATAATCTGCTTTTTACTTTGTCTTTGCCATATAACTTTTCACTTTACATTACCAGTATGCTTTGTCAGACTTAGTATCTGTTAACATGCAACAGTGTTTGAAGTTAAATATCCAGTCAAGAACCAAGAGAACTTATTTAAACAGAAATTACGAATGCATTGTTATAGTGAACGGACGACGCAGTGTTGTTGTTTGTACATTCTTGCTTGTTAGTTGCACGATCGCGTAACGACTATGAGGCTCACATACTTGGAACATATACCGGCACTGCTAATGAGATTTTCATGCAACATTTTGGTTTGCTTGAGAGTGGATTCGTGATTTGAGGTGCTTTCTGTGAAATGCCAGATAACATAGTGGTTGGTTTGTGTGACAGCTACACGATTTTATCACGACGCTGCTAATGAGTGACAATTTACAATGTTGCTTTTGCGGTGTATCTGTTTTATGTCTGCACAGTTTTTTCTGAATTCTTCTGTAAAGTGAGACATGTTTTAGTGGTGACCTTTGTGCTATGGCTACAAGGAGACAGCCTTTTCTGTAGGGCAACAATACGTTACAGCACAGTACTTTCCTCATCACGGCAATAAGCGTAATAACTAAGATATCTATACGCAAAGCATTTCACTTTTGTGTATCATGAGGTAAGTACATTGGCTTCTGCAGAACTTAGCTTTCGGAGGACGATAACTACGACACTCCCACAGAGATTATCTTACTACAAGACGCACATTTAGCGCTACAGGACACGTATTTGAGTGATTAATTTTGTACTTAAATCATTTATTTTTAAAGATATTTGAAGTACAATGATACAAAGGTTTTCCTAATACATTTAATTCCATTCTTGTAATCTGTAACACCTGAGGGTATAATTACATTGATCCTCAGGGGGGTACACGCTTACTTTGTGTACCATGTGTTTGGCAAGCACAAGGAGCCCTAGCTAATATGGTATTTGCTTATACAACTTTACACATCGGTACCATATTTCTCTAACACATAAATTACACAGCTATCTGATCATTTAACTGAGAGATAAACATTCTTTTTACTACGGCAGTGACAGATGTTTACGTAATTACACTGTTGGATAACTTCACACTTACGAAATTGTATTTTGTCTGTACTTTGTGAACTGTTCATATTTTTTTGGACCCATTGTGATATTGTGAGAGCTTTGAATGATATATTTGGTATGGGCTCACGATTTTTAAAGTACGTTTGAGGCAGATGACACTTTTGACATGAGCAGAGAATTTTTTTAGGTTTTGAAATTATTGGAGGAAGCTACGACGATTTTGAGAGTTGACTGAGGTGTTATGATGTTATTATTACGATGACTATGTGGATTATGCTGTTGTAGTATCTTTATGATTAATAAGCTGATGCTGTATGAGTTATTTGATTATGCTACATTTCTGTTAGGATGAAGTATTGAAGAAGTGTCGACAAATAAGGTAAGGAATAATGAGTAGTGGTTAGGGACTCTGGTTTGTGAAAAAGGTTGTTGGAAACCAAGAATCGTACTTTAAGAGTTATGAAATGTGTGTAAATGCGTGAATGTATCACAATGCCGGCGAAAATTTTTTGGACACTGTTATATTCATAAGATTTTGTTTCTACACATTTGCAACGCAAATTCTTGACATGTGAAATATTTTTATGTGAGACTGTCACTGTAGCGGAAACTGCTGTCGTAAATATTTCCGTAAGAAAGTTAAGGGACCACCTGCACGTAATGCGTCGTGGGCACCCAGCTGCGTCAGATGCCTGGAGAAAAAGCCATTAGTGTGTGCGTTTTCAGAGGCACAGGTAGAAAAAAAAAGGGAGGCCATTAACCTCGCTATTGACATTCCTTTATAGAAAACACCGGAAATAAGACACGGTCATTACTTGGAAACATTCTTACATCTTCACACCTGATTATGACAAGTATCTTTCTACGAGAGTTGAGACATTTTTTTACTACCTTATGAAATGCCATATGGCTAATGAATGATGTTTCATGCCTTCCTTTGTACATATTTGCTCATTTTCTTTAATATCTAGTTCCTAGCTGCACTGCAGCATTGGTTAAAATAAAATTTTATGGATGTACTAATATAAATATTTTATGCCTACAGATCCAGTAAATAATTTTATGATCTATTCAAAAAAAACGAAGGAGCATAAAAAGACATTTCCCTTCACGGGAATTGCATACAGTATTTTCTTTTCAACTACTTGGTAATTTTTTTTTTCTAGAATAACTTCTTGTGGTGCACCACTTTAATTACATAGACATTAAGATGTTAATATACATTTCCCTTGTCTGCATTATTGTCTTTAGTATAATATTTTTCTGCTTGAGCTATGTCATGTTTAGATATAAGTTATTTCATTTGATGCTGCTGTTTGCCAGGCATAGTGTTACTGAATTTGACTTTTTGTTACTCTTCTAAGCCAGTTTACTACTGATTTATTTTTCTTGTTTGCTGCACATTGCCTTATATTAGTTGTAATATTGCAATTGCTTTGCTAATTTCTATAACGCTGCTTGCTTCGCAAATCAGCATTTTTTTTTTCATTGCTGTTTGCGTCAATTGTTTTGTGCTGCTGCATTGCCTCGTCCCTTAGTTTAGCATCTGAGCTCAGTAGATTTAAGTTAGCTTAAGAGGGGTAGACTATATAAGAAACTGACTATGGAGAATAGGTAAAGAATGCTCATGTGTGATAGAATACAGGAAGGAGGTATAGATAGGACTTTTTGGGAATAATGATGAATGAAGGGAGATCTCCAAGAAGCAAAGAAAGTTTTGTTTGCAAAATACTGCAATAAAAGAAAACCTGTCCTTTCCTTTTGTGTTATCCCACTATGTGTTTGTGTACCCTTGTGTATTTGTTTTCTTCCTGTCTCTGTGTAGTTTCCTAGAATTTTTTCTTCTTCTAATACTAAGCTACATTCACTATGATGAGGAATACTGTTATCCTCAAATATAATTGGCATTAATAATATGTTATTTACCTTGTAAATATGCTTAGACATTATTTATTCTGTTTTGTTTTAATGCTCATGTGTAAAGTTGATGTTTCAAAAGTTATTCTGATCTTTTATGTATTTACTTATGTCATAATTCCTGTAGCACCGATGTATATGTTATTTCGATTCTTTTGTAAAGCTTGTACTACGAATGTTATCTGTATTGTTATGTTCTTTAATGATGTTTTGTACCTTTGTAATTGTATTATCATGTTATAAAATCGTAATTGACACCGTTTCATCATATTAGTAACTTGTAAGTTACATTTCACTGCACACGTTTCTGTTGGTCATAGTATATGGACAATATGTGAGAAGTAGGGACTGTTAGTGTTTGCACGTGTGTTAATAATTCAGCAAGGGACTGAATAACAGCATTGCTGGTTCTAAGGACAATTCCAGAAACTTCATGAGTGTGCAAGTGGTGGTTTATGGACTTGCTATACTGTCTGCAAGAGTTCTAAGGACAATTCCAAAAACTTTGTGTGTGCACAAGTGGTGGTTTATGGACAATATATCTTCTCTGCAAGACTCTTCGATGGTGATTGTGCACCTGCACAGTCGCAGCAGATGGCTGCTGGCCATCTCTACAAGGACTACAGTGGGTCCACACCTTTGATGCCCCACCAATACCATTATTTCTACATGGACTACAGTGGGTCTGCATCTTTGATGGCCCACCAATACCATTACTTCTATAAGGACTGCAGTGGGTCTGCGCCTCTGGTGGCCCACCAATACCATAATCTCTACCAGGACTACAGTGGGTCTACTCTGTGATGACCTACCTACCAATATTCTTCAAAGTGTCGAATGAATCTGCTGTGGGTTTGCTCTGTTGTGGCCCATTACCTGTCAGCATGTCAGCACTGTCTTTCCGTTGAAAGGACAACACTACTTCTTCAAGACTGCATGGAAGTCCACTACTTCCGTGTGCATTGTCTTTTACTGCTCAGACTTTGAGAAAAGAAACGGTAGTTTTACTGTGATGAATGGACTGTATCTATGGACTGTGAGAAAATTTTAGCGTCTGACCAACATTGTATTAATAAGTGTGTGCATTTGATATCTTTCTTACTGTAATTATGAAAATTTTTTTCAAATCTGTATTGGCCAGTGCCCAAAACAATTTGTAAAATTTTTTGTGGGGAGCATGGGGGCTATGTAAGTAGGCTGTTTATGTTTTCTTATTGGCAACGTTACGTAGCGCTCTGTATAAAAATCACTGGCTGTGCTGTGTGCAGTCTGTGGCTAGTTTGCATTGTTGTCTGCCATTGTAGTGTTGGGCAGCGGCAGCTGGATGTGAACAGCGCGTAGCGTTGCGCAATTGGAGGTGAGCCGCCAGCAGTGGTGGATGTCGGGAGAAAAATGGCGGAGTTTTGAAATTAGTAAAAATGGATGTCATGAACTGCTGTATATATTATGACTTTTGATGACTATTAAGGTAAACACATTGTTTGTTCTCTATCAAAATCTTTCATTTGATAACTATGCCTATCAGTAGTTAGTGCCTTCTGTAGTTTGAATCTTTTATTTAGCTGGCAGTAGTGGCGCTCCCTGTATTGCAGTAGTTCGAGTAACGAAGATTTTTGTGATGTAAGTGATTTGTGAAAGGTACAGGTTAATGTTAGTCAGGGCCATTGTTTTGTAGGGATTATTAAAAGTCAGATTGCGTTGCGCTAAAAATATTGTGTGTCAGTTTAAGCACAGTCCTGTATAATTTTTCTAAGGGGACGTTTCAACTATACCCTAGCTATATCAGTTCATTTCCTCTTTCAAAATAGTTAATCATTATACAACACTCTTTGGTGAGACCTTTTCCTTACAGCTTCTCAAAGCATTTCATCATAACTCATCACAACTCATTTTCTTATATAGCATACCCCTGTTAAGCTAACTTAAATCTACTGAGCTCAGATACATAAACTAAGGAGCGAGGCAATGCAGCAGTACAAAAAAATTAACACACACAATGACAAAAATGAAAACTGGCAAAGCAAACAGCAGCAAATCTAAATTAGCAAAGCAAATGGAACATTGTAACACAGCAAGTTATTACAATATGACATGAGATTTTGCTCAAATCTGGTACACAGCCTTTTGTTATTAATGGAATGATGCTGTGAAAATTTCAGATTTTTATTTATTATAGTGCCAGAGATAAAAATTACCTGAAAGTCCTAAGACCAAAGCTTATTTCTTAAAACCATCTTAGGAACAAATACAGATTGACTTGTATTATCATTTGAAGCCATTACAAAATTCAAAATCAATTAATTAGATTTTTCTTTTTTTATCTCTTTAATCACGGTGCATTACGTAATACAAAATAGGTCAAAATTATTAAGAGTATATTTTGTTGAGTGAGTGCATGAGAATGATTCAGACAGTGTATGTGGTACATACATTAAAACTTAATGTCATTTTTCATAAAACCTTGTACAAATAGACTGTGGGAAAGTTATGGTGCAACCATAAAGCAGCCAGAATGAAAGTTAGAGGTGGAATAAGTTTATTTATCAATTTGGAGAATAATTCGTACTTTCCTTATTTTGATAAAGCAATATACTAGAAATTGAAGCTTTAATGACGTTAATTACTATCAGATTATTGATTGGATAAGGCAAGTTTTGCAGCGAGAATGATCTCGAAGAAACATTCTGATTGGTGGTTTAGCTCAACAGCCAATCAAAATTAGGCCGTTCCCGCGCAAATATAGTGGAGTGGGCAGCGAGTAGAATAGTTCGAGATAGTCGCTTGCCAACCGGCCTATGGATAACGCTGTTAGATAGATCTGTAAAAATACTCCGAAAAATGAAGAAATTGTGAGTTAATTGTGGTTCGAATTACTTGTGACTAAAGTGACTGGAGTTACGAATATTTCAATGAAAGTTTTGTGTTTCTAAATCAAATAGTTTTAACGTTATGAGCGTGTGAACTTCCTGGTCGTAGTAACAATTCCGCGTGGCATGTTTCGTGCTCTGTACAGAATACTTTGGCGAGCACTTCTTTCGCAGAAGACCACTGAAACGAACGAATGTTTAACTCGCGAATAGTTGTGGGTCGGTATCTGGTAGAACGTGAAAATTAGTCGGGTCGGACTTGTAAAAATTCTGGCTGCTTTTCGAGTGAAACTATGTTGAATGATAGAGCATTCACACATTAAATACGGGCTTGATAGCCATTTCATGTGTTTCCATATGAATAAAAAGTATTCAGTTTAATTTTAAATGCTTTCTGCAAGTAGATTGCATACTCCAAACGTCCGATTTAAAAAAGAAAAACGAACTTTCAGGAACTAACTTTCAACTCGAGTTAGGCGGCTTCTATGTGGTAGGTATTATGTAGTGGTTTCATCGATCCTGCTTTACACTGCCTAGCACGTATCTGCTGCTAAAGAGTGAAGGGACATCGAAAGAAGCATATCGAGGTGGTGGACATCAGATTAGTGAAAGAGAGAATGCAGACCACCAACCCCGTCCTGCAGCAACATTGCAACTAATACAAGGCACTATGCAGCAAACAAGAAAAATAAATCAGTGGTAAAACTAGTTTGGCACAGTAAAACAAAGTAAATTTCAGTAGGACATTGCCTGACAATAGCAGCAGCAGCAAACGCAATAACTTATACCTAAATACGACAAAGCACAAGCAGAAAAAATATTACAGTAAAGACAGCTATGCAGATAAGGGGAATATATGTGTAAGCTTATAATAGCATGTGCTGATCTGTGATCCTCAAAACTATGCATAGCGCCAGCACAACGAATAAAATCTATACCATCACCCATGTGAATTCAGTGATTCTGTGTCACATCTTAACACTAAAGTGGTGCACCACAACAACCTATTCTACCAAAAAAAAAAAATCAATAAGGTCTTGAAAAGAAAATCATGTATGCACTTCTTGTTACTAGTCCCTTCTCCATCTTATTGTTCTTTCCTTTCTAAAAGTTCTCCCTTTTTTATCTTTAAGAATGTGGCACGGGGTCCCGGGTTCGATTCCCGGCGGGGTCAGGGATTTTCACCTGCCTCGAGATGACTGGGTGTTTGTGTTGTCCTCATCATTTCATCATCATCCAGGAAAGTGGCGAAATTGGACTGAGCAATGACTGGGTAATTGCACGGGCGCTGATAACCACGCAGTTGAGCGCCCCACAAACCAAACATCATCATCATCATCATCAAGAATGTGGATCATAAAATTATTATTTAATGGATCTGTTGACAGAAAGTGTTCACATCAGCATATGTATTAAATTTTATTTTATAAAACCATTGCTGCAACGCAGCTACAAACCAGATATCTAATAAAATAAGCAAATATGTACAAAGCAAGCATAAAACATCATTCAATAGCCATTTGCCATTTAATAAGTCAGTAGAAATTCGCTCAACTCTTGTACAGAGACACTTGTCATAATCAGGTGTGTAAACATAAGAATACTTTCAACATTTCATAAGCATTTCAGTAGATAGCTTAAAGTTTAAACTCCAAAGTGTACTCACCTGTTTACAAGTCATAGTGTATGTCGTGTTCGTGGTGCGTTTTGCAAAGAAATGTCAATAGCGAGGTGAACGGCCTCTCTTTTCTACAGCTATGCAAGCGCCTGTAGGAATGCGGCGTGCTTCAAAGCAGCTGAAGCAGCACCAGTAAAGTTGAAAGGCAATGCCATAATAGGTATATTTCAAGGAGGCTAGTGCGCAGCCCAGCACAGCAGGCCATTACATTAAGATCACATATAATCTTCACCAAAATATTTACGACAGTAATGACAGTTTCATACAAATAAAAATATTTAATAGTTTGAAAAATTACAGGGTAAATGTGTGGAAACGAAATCTCATCAATAACAGCGTACAAAAATTTTGTCGGCATTGTGGTACTCACTTTCATATACACTCCTGGAAATTGAAATAAGAACACCGTGAATTCATTGTCCCAGGAAGGGGAAACTTTATTGACACATTCCTGGGGTCAGATACATCACATGATCACACTGACAGAACCACAGGCACATAGACACAGGCAACAGAGCATGCACAATGTCGGCACTAGTACAGTGTATATCCACCTTTCGCAGCAATGCAGGCTGCTATTCTCCCATGGAGACGATCGTAGAGATGCTGGATGTAGTCCTGTGGAACGGCTTGCCATGCCATTTCCACCTGGCGCCTCAGTTGGACCAGCGTTCGTGCTGGACGTGCAGACCGCGTGAGACGACGCTTCATCCAGTCCCAAACATGCTCAATGGGGGACAGATCCGGAGATCTTGCCAGTGTAGTTGACTTACACCTTCTAGAGCACGTTGGGTGGCATGGGATACATGCGGACGTGCATTGTCCTGTTGGAACAGCAAGTTCCCTTGCCGGTCTAGGAATGGTAGAACGATGGGTTCGATGACGGTTTGGATGTACCGTGCACTATTCAGTGTCCCCTCGACGATCACCAGTGGTGTACGGCCAGTGTAGGAGATCGCTCCCCACACCATGATGCCGGGTGTTGGCCCTGTGTGCCTCGGTCGTATGCAGTGCTGATTGTGGCGCTCACCTGCACGGCGCCAAACACGCATACGACCATCATTGGCACCAAGGCAGAAGCGACTCTCATCGCTGAAGACGACACGTCTCCATTCGTCCCTCCATTCACGCCTGTCGCGACACCACTGGAGGCGGGCTGCACGATGTTGGGGCGTGAGCGGAAGACGGCCTAACGGTGTGCGGGACTGTAGCCCAGCTTCATGGAGACGGTTGCGAATGGTCCTCGCCGATACCCCAGGAGCAACAGTGTCTCTAATTTGCTGGGAAGTGGCGGTGCGGTCCCCTACGGCACTGCGTAGGATCCTACGGTCTTGGCGTGCATCCGTGCGTCGCTGCGGTCCGGTCCCAGGTCGACGGGCACGTGCACCTTCCGCCGACCACTGGCGACAACATCGATGTACTGTGGAGACCTCACGCCCCACGTGTTGAGCAATTCGGCGGTACGTCCACCCGGCCTCCCGCATGCCCACTATACGCCCTCGCTCAAAGTCCGTCAACTGCACATACGGTTCACGTCCACGCTGTCGCGGCATGCTACCAGTGTTAAAGACTGCGATGGAGCTCCGTATGCCACGGCAAACTGGCTGACACTGACGGCGGCGGTGCACAAATGCTGCGCAGCTAGCGCCATTCGACGGCCAACACCGCGGTTCCTGGTGTGTCCGCTGTGCCGTGCGTGTGATCATTGCTTGTACAGCCCTCTCGCAGTGTCCGGAGCAAGTATGGTGGGTCTGACACACTGGTGTCAATGTGTTCTTTTTTCCATTTCCAGGAGTGTATATATATATATTCACTTTTCATATTGATCATAACTATATCTCCACGTCATAATACACATCGTCGTCGTAATAATATCATCATAACACATCAATCAAATCTCAAAATCTCTAAAAGAAATCTCTCTGCTCGTTTTAAAAGTGTCATCTACCTCAAACCTGCTTCAAAAATCACGATCCCATACAACATACATCACTCAAAGCTTACACCGTATCACAATGGTTCCGAAATTATATTTGAACAGTTCACAAAATGCAGACAAAGTACAATTTCATAAATTCAAAGTTGTCCAGCTGTGTAATTACCTAGAAATGTGTCAGGGACATAGTAAAAATGTTCATTTCCATGTGTTAAATGACCAGATAGCTGTGTAATTCGGTGTTAGACAAATGAAATATTATAGCGATGTATAAAACTGTATAAGCAAATACCATGTTAGATGGGGCTCCTTGGGTTTGCCACACGCATGGTACATAACGTAGGCGTACCCCCTTGAGGGATAGTGTAATTATACCTCAGATCTTACAGATTAAAACTGCGGAATGAAATTTATCATCGAAAACCTTCTGTATATGATTGTAGTTCAAAAATATTTTTAATAATGTTTCAAGTAGAAAAAATAATCACTCAAATGCGTGTCATATAGCGCTAAACTGTACTTCCTGTTGTAAGAAAATTTCTGTCATTGCTTAATGGTAAAAATATGACAAGTGTCGTAGTTATCGTTGATCTTAAGCAAAAATCTCCAAAAATCAATGTACTTACCTTGTCATGTACAAAAGTAAAAGAACTTCAAAACATCGCTGCATGCCAACAGTTACTAAGTGAGCAAAGTGTAAAAGTAACTTTGAAACTTCCCTTAGAACAACTTATACATGACTGTGCTTAAACTGACACACAATGTTTTTCTAGCGCAACGCAATCTGACTATCAAAGATCCCTGCAAAAGAATGGCCCTGAGTAACATTAAACTATACCTTTCAGAAATCACTTACCTCACAAAAATCTTCATTACTGGAACTACTGCAATACAGCGAGCGCCACTAGTGCCAGCTAAATAGAAGATTCATACTACGGAAGGCACTAACTACTGATAGGGATAGTTAGCAAATGAAAGATATTAATAGAGAACAAACAATGTATTTACCTTAATAGTCATCATATATATATATAGCAGTTCATGACAAATTTCAAAACTCCGCCATCTCTCTCCCCACATCCACCACTGCTGGCGGCTCACCTCCAACTGCGCAACGCTACGCGCTGTTCACATCCAGCTATAGCAGTTCATGACAACAATGGCAGGCAACAATGCAAACTAGCCACAGACTGCACACAGCACAGCCAGTGATTTTCATACAGAGCGCTACGTGGCATTACCCATATAAAAATCTAAACAGCCTACTTACATAGCCCCCATGCTCCCCACAAAAAATTTTACAAATTTTTTTGGCCAGTGGCCAATAATGATTTGAGAAAATTTTTTTTATAATTACACTAACAAAGATATCCAATGCACACACTTATTGATACAATGTTGGTCAAAAGCTAAAATTTTCTCACAGTCCATAAAGACAGTCCAGATTGTTCATCACAATAGTAATTACAGTTTTTGTTTTTCACAAAGTCTCATTAGTAAAAAAAATTGCACACAGAAGTAGTGGATTTCCATGCAGTCTTGAAGAAGTAGTGTGGTCCTTCCAACGGAAAGACAGTGCTGACTCTTGACATGCAGACAGGTAATGGGCCACAACAGAGCAAACCCACAGCAGAGTCATTCGACGTTTTGAAGAAGATAGGTCATCACAGAGTAGACCTACTGTAGTCCTGGTAGAGATTGTGTTATTGGTGGGCCACCAGAGGTGCAGACCCACTGCAGTCCTTGTAGAAAGTGTGGACAGACCCACTGTAGTCCTGGTAGAGATTGTGGTATTGGTGGGCCACCAGAGATGCAGACCCACTGTAGTCCTTGTAGAGACGGCCAGCAGCCTTCTGTTGCGACTGTGCGGGTGCACAATCACCAGTGAAGAGTCTTGCAGTTAATATAACAAGTCCATAACCACCCCTTGTGCACTCACAAAGTTTTTGGAATTGTCCTTAGAACCAGCAATGCTGTTATCCAGTCCCTTGCTGAATTATTAACACACGTGCAAACACTATCAGTCCCTACTTTTCACATATTGTCCATATACTATGACCAACAGAAATGTGTGCAGTGAGATGGAACTTACAAGTTACTTAATTTGATCAACTGCTGTCAATTACAATTTTATAACATAAGAATACAATGACAAAGGTACAAAATACATAATTAAAAACATAACAATACAGATAACATTTGTAGTACAGGCTTTACAAAAGAATAGAAATAAACATATACATCAGTGTTACAGGAATGATGACATGAGTACAAAAATAAAAGATCAGAATCACTTTTGAAACGTCAACTTCACACATGAGCATTAAAACAACACAGAATAAATAATGTCTAAGCATCTTTACAAAGAAAATAACAGAGTATTAGAAAAATTCTACAACATAGCTCTCATCAGCTAAACACATAAAGACAGGAAAAACACAAATACACAAGGGTACACAAACATATAGCGGAATAATAGAAGGAAAGGACAGGGTTTGTTTTACTGCAGTATTTTGCAAACAAAACTTTCTTTACTTCTCGGAGATCTCCCTTCATTCATCATTATTCCCAAAAAGTCCTATCTATACCTCCTTCCTGTATTCTATTCATATTTCTTTCAAAATAATTATTTCTGATTGTACGATACTCATTTGGGCCCAAATCTTTTTCATATAACTTCGCATTGCATTCTTTACCTATTCTCCATAGTCAGTTTCTTATATAGTCTACCCCCTCTTAAGCTAACTTAAATCTACTGAGCTCAGATGCTAAACTAAGGGACGAGGCAATGCAGCATCACATAAAACAGTTAATATAAACAGCAATAAGAAAAACGCAGATTTGCGAAGCAAGCAGCATTAAGAAATTAGCAAAAGTCAAATTCAATAACACTATGCCTGGCAAACAGCAGCAACTTATACCTAGACATGACATAGCACAAGCAGAATAAATATTACAGTAAAAACAACAATGCAGACAAGGGAAATGTCTATTCACATCTTAATGTCTATGTAATTAAAGTGGTGCACCATAACAACTTATTGTAAAAAAAATATTACCATGTACTTGAAAAGAAAATTATGTGTTACTGTTACTAGTTCCTTCTTATTGTTCTTTCCTTTCCAAGTGCTCCTTTTTTAAAGAATGTGGATCATAAAATAATTATTTAATAGATCTGTTGACAGAAAGAGTTCACATTAGCAAATGCATCTAAGTTTATTTTATAAAACTAATGCTGCAACTCAGCTGGAAACCAGATATTAAATGAAATAAGCAACTATGAAAAGCAAAGCATAAAAATATCATTCAATAGTCATGTGGCATTTCGTAAGTCAGTAGCACTCAACTCTTGGATAAAGACACTTGTCATAATCAGGTGTACAGATGTACGAATATTTCCCATCAATTCATAAGCATTTCAATAATTAGCACAAAGTGCGAGTAATCATATGTTTTTAAGTAACGAGGGTGTCGCATTAGCGATGAAAAGCACACCCTAATGGCTTGTTCTCCAGGTGTTTGACACAGCTGTGTGCCCACAACGCATTACAAAAATCATATGTTTTCAAGTAACGAGGGTGTCGCATTAGCGACAAAATGCACACCCTAATGGCTTGTTCTCCAGGTGTTTGACACAGCTGTGTCCCGACGACGCACGTGCAGGTGGTCAATTAACTTTCTTACGGAAATATTTACGACAGCAGTTTCCGCTACAGTGACAGTCTCATATGAAAATTTCACAGGTCGAAAATTTACGTCACAAGTGTGTAGAAACAAAATCCTATGAATATAACAGTGTCCAAAAAATTTTTGCCGGCATTGTGATACATTCACGCATTTACACACATTTCATAACTCTTAAAGTACGATTCTCGGTTTCCAACATCCTTTTTCACAAGTCAAGAGTCCCTAACTTCTATTCATTATTCATATACATATAAACACGTAATCACATTCCTCATACACTCCTGGAAATGGAAAAAAGAACACATTGACACCGGTGTGTCAGACCCACCATACTTGCTCCGGACACTGCGAGAGGGCTGTACAAGCAATGATCACACGCACGGCACAGCGGACACACCAGGAACCGCGGTGTTGGCCGTCGAATGGCGCTAGCTGCGCAGCATTTGTGCACCGCCGCCGTCAGTGTCAGCCAGTTTGCCGTGGCATACGGAGCTCCATCGCAGTCTTTAACACTGGTAGCATGCCGCGACAGCGTGGACGTGAACCGTATGTGCAGTTGACGGACTTTGAGCGAGGGCGTATAGTGGGCATGCGGGAGGCCGGGTGGACGTACCGCCGAATTGCTCAACACGTGGGGCGTGAGGTCTCCACAGTACATCGATGTTGTCGCCAGTGGTCGGCGGAAGGTGCACGTGCCCGTCGACCTGGGACCGGACCGCAGCGACGCACGGATGCACGCCAAGACCGTAGGATCCTACGCAGTGCCGTAGGGGACCGCACCGCCACTTCCCAGCAAATTAGGGACACTGTTGCTCCTGGGGTATCGGCGAGGACCATTTGTAACCGTCTCCATGAAGCTGGGCTACGGTCCCGCACACCGTTAGGCCGTCTTCCGCTCACGCCCCAACATCGTGCAGCCCGCCTCCAGTGGTGTCGCGACAGGCGTGAATGGAGGGACGAATGGAGACGTGTCGTCTTCAGCGATGAGAGTCGCTTCTGCCTTGGTGCCAATGATGGTCGTATGCGTGTTTGGCGCCGTGCAGGTGAGCGCCACAATCAGCACTGCATACGACCGAGGCACACAGGGCCAACACCCGGCATCATGGTGTGGGGAGCGATCTCCTACACTGGCCGTACACCACTGGTGATCGTCGAGGGGACACTGAATAGTGCACGGTACATCCAAACCGTCATCGAACCCATCGTTCTACCATTCCTAGACCGGCAAAGGAACTTCCTGTTCCAACAGGACAATGCACGACCGCATGTATCCCGTGCCACCCAACGTGCTCTAGACGGTGTAAGTCAACTACCCTGGCCAGCAAGATCTCCGGATCTGTCCCCCATTGAGCATGTTTGGGACTGGATGAAGCGTCGTCTCACGTGGTCTGCACGTCCAGCACGAACGCTGGTCCAACTGAGGCGCCAGGTGGAAATGGCATGGCAAGCCGTTCCACAGGACTACATCCAGCATCTCTACGATAGTCTCCATGGGAGAATAGCAGCCTGCATTGCTGCGAAAGGTGGATATACACTGTACTAGTGCCGACATTGTGCATGCTCTGTTGCCTGTGTCTATGTGCCTGTGGTTCTGTCAGTGTGATCATGTGATGTATCTGACCCCAGGAATGTGTCAATAAAGTTTCCCCTTCCTGGGACAATGAATTCACGGTGTTCTTATTTCAATTTCCAGGAGTGTATATGGTAGCATCATCTTATTGACATAAACATACCTCAACAGCATAATACACATCGTCGTCGTAAAAATAACATCATAACACCTCAGTCAAATCTCAAAATCGTCGTAGCTTTCTGCAATAATTTCAAAATCTAAAAAAAATTCTCTGCTCATTTAAATAGCGTCATCTACCTCAAACGTACTTTAAAATCATTCTCCCTTACCAAATACATCATTCAAAGCTCTCATAGTATCACAATGGTTCTGCGAAAATATGAACAGTTCACAAAGTACAGACAATATACAATTTCTTAAGTGTGAAGTTATCCAACGGTGTAATCACGTAAACATCTGTCACTGACGTAATAAAAAAGTTTGTCTCTCTCAGTTAAATGATCAGATAGCTGTGTAATTTATGTGTTAGAGAAATATGGTACCGATGTGTTAAATTGTATAAGCAAATACCATATTAGCTAGGGCTCCTTGTGCTTGCCAAACACATGATACACAAAGTAGGCGTGTACCCCCCTGAGGATTATTGTAATTATACCCTCAGGTGTTACAGATTACAGCAATGGAATGAAATGTATCACGAAAAACTTTCTTTGTAATTCAAAAATCTTTAAAAATAAATGTTTTAAGTACAAAATTAGTCACTCAAACACGTGTCCTGTAGCGCTAAATGTGCGTCTTGTAGTAAGATAATCTCTGGGAAGTGTCGTAGTTATTGTCCTCCGAAAGCTAAGTTCTGCAGAAGTCAATGTACTTACCTCATGATAAACAAAGTGAAATGCTTTGCGTATAGATATCATACTTATTACGCTTATTGCCGTGATGAAGAAAGTACTGTGCTGTAACGTATTGTTGTGCTACAGAAAAGGCTGCTTCCTTGTAGCTATACCACAAAAGTCACCACTAAAACATGTCTCACTTTATAGAAGAATTCAGAAAAAACTGTGCAGATATAAAACAGATACACCGCAAAAGCAACATTGTAAATTGACACGCATTAGCAGCGTCGTGATAAAATCGTGTAGCTGTCACGTAAACTAACCACTGTGTCATCTGGCATTTCACAGAAAGCACCTCAGATCCAGAATCCACTCTCAAGCAAACCAAAATGTTGCATGAAAATTTCATTAGCAGTGCTGGTATATGTTCTAAGTATGTAAGCCATATATTCGTTACGTAATCGTGCAACTAACAAGGAGGAATGTATAAATAACCACACTGTGTCATCTGTTCGCAATAACAATGCATTCGCAATTACTTGTCTAAGTTACCTATGTTCTTGACTGGATGGTTAGTTAGCTTTAAAACATAGTTGCATGTTAACAGTTTCTCAGTGTGACAAATTGTACAAGTAGCGTGAAGTGAAAATTGCAAAGACTAAGTTAAAAAGCAGATTATCTGTCAATAAATGGTTTTACATGAGAAATGTGGTGTAAACCTTTACTCTTCCTAGTACGCAGAGTTTCAACTTCAACGCAATTATCATGTGGTATACGTCGGATTCTGTAAGGTCCATTGTAAACTAGAAAGAATTTGTGACTCAAGTGTTTCTTCTTATGTGACAATGAATGAGCTTTAATGAGAACTTTCTGACCAATACATAATTCCTTTGCATTTGCTTTACCGTTTAGTTTTCTCCTTTTGTCTGCTGCAGATTTTATATTTTTAAGAGCCAAATCAATTATGTCTTTGTGTCGAAGTTTACGTGTATTCGGGAAAGGTACAAGCTCTCTGATTCTGTTCGGAGGTTCTACATTCTTCAGTACAAGAGTAGGTGGTAAAGCAGTGGAATCATGAGGCATTTCATTCAGCACATTTTGAAATAAGTGTAAATATCTGTCCCAATGCTGATGCTTTCTGTGACAATAAAGTCTGCAAAGCTTATTGATTTCTTTCATAATCCATTCAGACGGGTTACAATGTGGTGAATACAATGAAATAAAAACAGGTTTGATTTTATGATTCCGAAGCATGCGTGACCAAACCGCAGATCTGAATTGCGGTCCGTTATCTGAAATGACTTTACTAACGTGTCCAACTTCACGTAAGAAATTTTTAACAAAGGCGTTGGATACAGACCGTCCAGTGGCTTTACATAACGGAGTGAAAGAAACAAATTTAGAAGTAAGTTCAACAGCGACGAGAACGTACGAAAATCCATTCGATGTTCTGACAAGGGGTCCCAAAAGATCAACAGCAGCAAATTCTTTTAATTTAGAAGGAACGAAAGGAAACAGCGGAGCACGATGGGAGACAGTAGATGGTTTCGCCTTTTGACAAAGTTTACAAATAGACAAGACTCTTCGAATTCGCTTTTCCATATTGTGAAAATAACAAGTCGTTCGAAGAATATGATAACATTTTCGTGGGCCAAAATGTGCGTAGCTGAAATGAATGTACCAAATGAGCTTATTAACAAAATCGTCTGGAATGCAAAGTACCCATAGCTTGTCATCAACAGTGCAGCGTTTGAAGAGTATGTTGTTTCTAACCAGGTAATAATGCCGAATCTGAGTGTGTGTCTTTTCATGCCATTTACTTTTGATGTCTTTCCAAATCGGATCTTTATCTTGTTCATGAGCAATGTCCTTTAAAGATGTGCTGATGAAGTTTTCAAAGGCGACTTTCTGAATGTAAAGAATACTGAAATTTTTCTCGAGTTTGCCTTCTGTGTTACTTTTCTCAAGCCCAGCCGGTGCGCGTGACAGCGCGTCCGCAACAATGTTCTCCTTGCCGGGAATGTAGACTATTGTGAAGCGGAATTCTTGCAGAAACAATGCCCAACGTTTTAGCCTGTCATGATTTAATTTTGAAGACATAAGAAATTGTAATGCACGATGATCACTGTATACTTTTACGTGCTTACCAGAAAGGAAGAAACGGAATTTGTTAAATGCCCAAACGATAGCTAAAGCTTCTAATTCAGTAACGGAATAATTTTTTTCAGATTTTGTTAGCATACGGCTAGCAAAAGCAATGGTTTTCTGAATGGTAGTGTTATTTTCTATGGCTTCTTGAAATAAATGGGCACCAAGGCCGACTTTAGAAGAATCCGTGCTAAGGCAGAAATCTTGTGACAGATCTGGATGAGCTAGTATTGGCGCGTGAAGTAACGCTTCTTTCAAAGAATTGAATTCCAACTGTGCTTGTTCGTCCCAGTTCCAAATAGTATTTTTTCCAGTGAGAGAACAAAGTTTTGGTGTAACAAGAATTTGCATATTCAGAAAACGACGGTAAAAATTTACGAGACCTAGAAAACTGCGGACTTGTCTTTTTGTGGATGGAACAGGAATGGCTCTGATTGCTTCTAACTTTTCAGGATCCGGCTGAATGCCTTCAGAAGAAATAATATGTCCCAAAAACTTCACCTTTGACCTACCGAATTCAGACTTTTCCAAGTTAACTGTAATTCCAGATTCTGCAAAAATACGTAACAAACTGTCGAGGATGCGGTTATGTTGTTCCCATGAAGCTTCTGCTATTAGGATATCGTCCACATATAAGGTGATGTGACGTTTTAAGAACTCAGGTAATATGGAATTTAACCCGCGAATGAATGCCGCTGAAGAAATGTTCAAACCAAAAGGAAGTTTCCGAAACTGATAACAAACGCCGAAACAAAGGAAAGCTGTATATTTTCTACATTCTGGATGAAGTTCGATCTGATAAAAGATGGATCTGAGATCAATGGAAGACAACACTTTTACACCATTAAAATTTTGAAGAAGTTCTTCCATCGTCTGCGGCCTGTCTGTTTCAGGAATAATGATAGTATTGATTTGTCTCGAATCTAAAACAAGCCTGATCGATCCATTTTTCTTCTCAACAACATGTAATGGGTTGTTGTATTAGCTTACTGCAAGCTCAATAATGCCCTCATTAAGCATAGATTGTATTTCTGTTCTAACACGGTCCCTATAATGCGCCGGAATTACGTATGGTCTAACACAAAATTTAGTATGCTCACGAACACGAAATTGGTATTGAAATCCCTTGATTGTTCCTGTTTTGTGAGTAAAAACTGTGGAATGTGCTTGTAAAATCTCAAAAAGGTCCTGCCTATCAGTGTCATTACAATTTTCAATTGTTTGAATTTTATTCTTAATTAACTCATTAATTTCAAATATGCCGTCGATGTTATCCCTGTCAGTACTTGCAGAGTGATTGTTAGTGTCTAGTTCCGTAGAAAATTCTGAACTGTTATCTAACAGAAGGTAAAGCCGATTAATTTCCTCGTCATGGTTTGAGAGCCAGACTTCAAATTTCAAAGCTATTGACTTACCTTCTTTCTCTAAACTTATTTCAGCATCGTGAAAGCTTAAAATTGCTTTGTATTCATTCAAAAAGTCTACTCCCAGTATAATTTCCGTCGACAATAATGGAACAATAAGAAAGTTCATAGAGAAGCTGTGGCTTTGACAAAAGAATTCTAAGTTGGTTTGTTGGCGTACATCTACACTTTTTCCAAAGATTGCACCTTGTAATTTAATCTTACGTAACGGAAGTGTGGGGCAATCGTTCGATTTGTTGCATTTGCTAAAAGCTGCTTCACTAATTACTGAAATGGGATTGCCAGAGTCAAGTACTGCCGTAAATTTTACGTCATTTACAGTAATGTGAATCACAGGATATGCAATGTTGTTATGTTTTACGTCGTGTTCCTGGAGTAAGATGTCCCTAATGTCTTCCATTTTTACGTAATTACTAGCTACGGCAGCTGCGTCATCAGTTTCATAAGTACGTCTTGTGGCTGCCAGTGGTGTGAGTCATCGCCTATTGTCTCTTTGTTGGCGCGCGTCGTTATTGGGATTTGGAGACCTAACTTCTACAAATTCATCGTGACGAGAGTGCTCTGCTCTGTTTAAATCTCGCCAGTTCTGATGCAATTCAGGTCTGTCGTTACGATCATATCGTCTGTCGTCATGTCGGTAGGTTCGATAGTTTCTTTCTTGTCGGTCAATTTCGGTGGAGAATTTCTCCCTGAATCGTAACTGCGCGCTGGACCGTTGCGTCTGAAGTTATTCTGTCTCCCTTGATAATAATTATTTTGGTTCCCATATTGTCTGTTTCTCTGATTGTCTCTGTGATAGTCATTATTGTGGAGAGGTGATCTTTCCCTGTAATTATTACTACTCTGCCAACGGTTGTCATACGGGTGGTGTCTATTTTGGTCACGATTTATGTGGTGAGAATAGCCTTGTCGCGTCCAGTTATCGTTTCTGTCGTCACGGAATTGTGACGGATGTAACCTGTAGTGATTGTTTTCCTGTTTTCGCATCCCGCGACTATCTGTGTCAATTTCTAATTCTTGTAACAGTCCCTGAAAAGCTTCAATGTCGTCTTTGCAACGTCGTGCTAAAATAATATGTCTCAAATGTTCGGGCAGTTTGATTAAGCAAATGCGGATGAGTTCTGAGGGGCTGTATGGGTTTGACAGGTATTGATTCTTGTGCAACATGTCTTCAAAATATTTCACAAGACTGGAAAATTCAGATTGTTCGAAGTCTTTCATCATTTTACGCGGTCTTGTGTGGCTTGAGACCAATATGCTGAGAGGAAGGCATGGTAAAATTCTCCTTCACTGTGGCAATCGTGAATGACCGATCGCATTCTTACAGCTGGTTCATTCTCTAAGTAGCCACACATAAATTCTAACCTGTGCTCCAATGACCAGTTGGGAGGGAAACAATGAGAGAATTGATGGAGCCACGCTTGTGGATGAATGTCGTTGGCAGAATTCTTAAACGTTTTGAATTTACGTGTAGTAATGAACAGCTTATAATCAAAATCATCGTGTCGGCGAGTAGCATATCGGTCATTGTTACGTCGTGTCGGCGGTTCCATCTCAAAATTCGGTGTACCTTGCCAATTTCTTTCATAATTACCGAAGTGCCCTGTGTTATTATTTTGTGGCTGTTCCGTATTTCTATGTCCCTCTTCCCTTATTGGGGCGCGAGTGTCCTCTGAAATACGTAATTCTTGTATTACCTGTGTCAGCTGATCTTGTACTTCCCGCATTTCTCTTTTGTATTGCGTATTAATTTGATTCTGATTTTGTTTGAATTTTCTTATTTGTTCATACTCTTCTGTGTCAGTGAAGGCTACGGGTCTTGTGTCATTCAGATCATCATCTACCTTTGTAGATAAGTTAGTGACCTGATCCGAAAGTTCGGCTACTTTCTCTGATAATGAACTAATTTCCTCCATGTGTGTTTCTACTGTGTCCTTTAAGTTTTCCTGAGTTTTTGCAAGTTGCGTAACCAAATCGGTAGATGCAACTGAGTCCATTTTAGCTTGCAAGGTCTCATGATTTTCATGAACAATAGTTTGCAGTTCTTTGATGGCTGCTTCGTGATTCTGTAATGCATTTTCATGCCGCGAAAAAATAGGTTGAAAATGTTCACAAATTTGTGTTTTTACGTCATTACAGACTTTTTGACATTTCGATTCAATGTTATGTAACTCAGTAGTTAAATCTTCACGTGTTTGTTCAAGTGTGGTGTCTAACTTTTGAAGCTTTTGCTGTGTTTGTCTCTGATTTTGTTCCATTGTGTCTAACTTTTGCAGCTTTTGCTGTGTTTGTCTCTGATTTTGTTCCATTGTGTCTAACTTTTGAAGATTTTGTCCCATTGTGTCTAACTGTTGCTGTGTTTGTCTCTGATTTTGTTCCATTTGTTGCATTAGTTGTAATAACAATGCATTAGTGTCTGGAATTTGTTCCTCTACTCTTTTCGGCAGTGCATTTGCACCGGCAACATTCACATTTTGACAAGCTGAAAATGTGTCTTGACTTATTTGAGAAAACGGTGAGGACGCAAAACCTGAATCTACAGTATTTGCAAAATTGTGTCCTATCATTTCGGATTCCTGAGGCGAGCTGTTGCCGACCGATCGATCGATAATGCTTCCCTGTTCACTACCTGTTTGACTGTCTACGCCATTGTTTGACGCCCGCTCCATTTCCCTATGCACAGTTACCAAATTACTACTTTGAACATTAGTTAACTCATTACATGGTGGGGCCAACACACTGCTTTCGTCTTCACTGTCATTTCTTAGTTTACTTTGGAGCCGAGTGTTACGTCTTTCACACGCCATTATTGTCACAATATTTCACACGATAACACAGAAAAGCACAATTTGAATAGCAAAAATAAGAGAACACATTAATATAGCACTGAAAATAATATCTAGTTAATTGCAGCTGCGAAATACTTGGTGCAAATCTACATGCATGCCACAACTGTTTTACAGTACAACAATGAAAGACTGCAACTACAAAGGAGATTCTCTCTACAATTACGCGCTAGCAATAAACAAAAGCTACACTAAATACACAAACTACAAGAAAAAAAATCAGAAGATTCCAGTGAGGTATCCTAGGCTAAGGGTCGACATATGAAACGTCCCCTTAGAACAACTTATACATGACTGTGCTTAAACTGACACACAATGTTTTTCTAGCGCAACGCAATCTGACTATCAAAGATCCCTGCAAAAGAATGGCCCTGAGTAACATTAAACTATACCTTTCAGAAATCACTTACCTCACAAAAATCTTCATTACTGGAACTACTGCAATACAGCGAGCGCCACTAGTGCCAGCTAAATAGAAGATTCATACTACGGAAGGCACTAACTACTGATAGGGATAGTTAGCAAATGAAAGATATTAATAGAGAACAAACAATGTATTTACCTTAATAGTCATCATATATATATATATAGCAGTTCATGACAAATTTCAAAACTCCGCCATCTCTCTCCCCACATCCACCACTGCTGGCGGCTCACCTCCAACTGCGCAACGCTACGCGCTGTTCACATCCAACTATAGCAGTTCGTGACAACAATGGCAGGCAACAATGCAAACTAGCCACAGACTGCACACAGCACAGCCAGTGATTTTCATACAGAGCGCTACGTGGCATTACCCATATAAAAATCTAAACAGCCTACTTACAACTTGAAGGGAAAAATTTTATAGCAAAGACTAACTCAGAAAGCAAATTATTTCTCAATAAATGGTTTTACATGAGAAATGTGGAGTAATCCTTTACTTTTCTTAGTACACAGTGTTTCAACTTCAAGACAATTATCATGTGGTATACATCGTATCCTATGAGTTCTATTGTAAATCAGAAAGAATTTGTGACTCGAATTAGATCAATTATTCATTCCATAGACTCATAAAAGAGGGAATCCTCCTGCGTGTGGAACATGTCAGATAAACACATTACAAAAATGTAATTAGAAAAACGTGAGTTTCATTAATTGTAATGATCCTCAGTCGATAAACAGTAAAATTATGTACATGAATTAAATTTAAACTTCTAATATTTACAGGTTTAATATCTACATCTCTACATCTACATCCATACTCCGCAAGCCACCTGACGGTGTGTGGCGGAGGGTACCTTGAGTACCTCTATCGGTTCTCCCTTCTATCAGTGTTCGTGGAAAGGATTGTCGGTATGCCTCTGTGTGGGCTCTAATCTCTCTGAGTTTATCCTCATGGTCTCTTCGCGAGATGTACGTAGGAGGGAGGAATATACTGCTTAACTCCTCGGTGAAGGTATGTTCTCGAAAATTCAACAAAAGCCCGTACCGAGCTACTGATCGTCCCTCCCGCAGATCTATTATCTCCGTAACGCTTTCGCGATTACTAAATGATCCTGTAACGAAGCGCGCTGCACTCCGTTGGATCTTCTCCATCTCTTCTATCAACCCCATCTGGTACGTATTCAAGCAGTGGGCGAACAAGCGTACTGTATCCTACTTCCTTTGTTTTCGGATTGCATTTCCTTAGGATTCTTCCAATGAATCTGTCTGGCACCTGCTTTACCGACGATCAACTTTATATGATCATTCCATTTTAAATCACTCCTAATGCCTACTTCCAGATAATTTATGGTATTAACTGCTTCCAGTTGCTGACCTGCTATTTTGTAGCTAAATGATAAAGGATCTATCTTTCTGTGTATTCGCAGCACATTACACTTGTCTACATTGAGATTCAATTGCCATTTCCTGCACCATGCGTCAATTCGCTGCAGATCCTCTTGCATTTCAGTACAATTTTCATTGTTACATCCTCTCGATAGACCACAGCATCATCCACAAAAAGCCTCAGTGAACTTCCTATGTCATCCACAAGGTCATTTATGAATATTGTGAATAGCAACGGTCCTACGACACTCCCCTGCGGCACACCTGAAATCACTCTTACTTCGGAAGACTTCTCTCCATTGAGAATGACATGATGCGTTCTGTTATCTAGGAACTCTTCAATCCAATCACACAATTGGTCTGATAGTCCATATGCTCTTACTTTGTTAATTAAACGACTGTGGGGAACTGTAACGAAAGCCTTGCGGAAGTCAAGAAACACGGCATCTACCTGGGAACCCCTCTGAGTCTCGTGGAGGAATAGCGCGAGCTGGGTTTCACACGATCGTCTTTTTCGAAACCCATGCTGATTCCACAGAGTAGATTTCTAGTCTCCAGAAAAGTCATTATATTCGAACGTAATACATGTTCCAAAATTCTACAACTGATCGACGTTAGAGATATAGATCTATAGTTCTGCACATCTGTTCGACGTCCCTTCTTGAAAACGGGGATGACCTGTGCCCTTTTCCAATCCTTTGGAACACTACGCTCTTCTCGAGACCTACGGTACACCGCTGCAAGAAGGGGGGCAAGTTCCTTCGCTACTCTGTGTAAAATCGAACTGGTATCCCATCAGGTTGAGCGGCCTTTCCTCTTTTGAGCGATTTTAATTATTTCTCTATCCCTCTGTCGTCTATTTCGATATCTACCATTTTGTCATCTGTGCGACTTACATCTGCTTTTATTAAATCCATCATTCAGACATTTGCTACTACCTTGGCTATTTCTTCTTATGTGACAATGAATGGGCTTTAATAAGAACTTCCTCACCAATGTGTAGTTTCTTTGCATTTGTGTTATCGTGTAGTTTTCTCCTTTTGTCTGCAGCAAAATTTGTATTTTTAATAGCCGGATCAAGTATGTCTTTACGTCGAAGTTTACGTGTACTCGGAAAAAGTACAAGCTCTCTGATTCTGTATAGGTGCAGGTGGTAAAGCAGTGGAGTCAGGAGGCATTTTATTCAGTACACTTAGAAATAAGTGAAAGTATCTGTCCCAATACTGATGCTTCCTGCTTCCTGTGACAAAAAAGTCTGAAAGCTTATTAATTTCGTTCATAATGTGGAGGGTACAATGAAATAAAAACAATTTTGATGTTACGATTCCAAAGGATGCGTGACCAAATGGCAGGTCTGAATTGTGGTCCATTATCTGAAATGACCCTGTCAACGTGTCCAACTTCCCGTAAGACATTTTTAACAAAGGCAATGGATACAGAACGTTTAGTGCCTTTACGTAACTGTGTGAAAGAAGCAAACTTTGAAGTAAGTTGAACAGCTACGAAAATCCTTTCGTTTTAACGAGGGGTTCCAGAAGATCAACTGCAGCTAATTCTTTTAATCTGGTAGGAATAATAGGAAACAATGAAGCATGATGTGGGACGGCAAATGGTTCAGCTTTTTGGCAAATTTTGCAAATAGACAGAACTCTTCTAATTCTCTTCCCCATGTTGTTAAGATAACAAGTCGTCCGAAGTATATGATAACATTTTCGTAGACCAAAATGTGCGTAGCTGAAATGAATGTACCACATAAGCTTATTAATAAAATCGTCAGGAATACAAACTACCCATAGTTGGTCATCAACAGGGGGACGTTTGAAGAGTATGTTGTTTATAGCCAAATAATAACGACGAATCTGCATGTGTGTTTTTTCATTTCATTAACTTTCAATATCCTTCCAAACCGGATAATTGTCTTGCTCATGAGCAATGTCCTTTAAAGATGCAGTGACGAAGTTTTCAAAAACTACGTTTTGAATGTAAAGAATACTGAAATTTTTCTCAAGGTTAGCTTCTGTGACTCTTTTCTGAAGGCCAGCCGGTGCACGTGAAAGTCTGTCAGCAACAATGTTTTCCGTGCCAGGTATGTAGACTATTGTGAAGCGGGATTCGTGTAGAAATAATGCCCAACGTTTCAACCTGTTATGACTTAGTGTTGAAGACATAAGAATTTGCAGTGCTCGATGATAACTATAAACTTTTACATGTTTGCCAGAAAGAAAGAAACGAAATTTGTCAAATGCCCAAACGATAGCTAAAGCTTCCAGTTCAGGACGGTATAATTTTTCTCAGGTTTTGTTAGCACGCGGCTGTTTTCTGAACAGTAATGTCATTTTCTACAGTTTCTTGAAATAAATGGGCACCAAGACCAACTTTAGACGAGTCCGTGCCAAGATAGAAATCCTGCGACAGGTGTGGGTGAGCTGAGATTTGCGCGTTAAGTAGCGCTTCTTTCGAAGAATCAAATTCCAACTGTGCCTGTTCGCCCCAGTTCCACAAAGAGTTTTTGCCAGTGAGGGAACAAAGATTTGGAGTTACTAGAATTTGCAAATTCAGGAAACGACGGCAGAAATTCACCACACCCAGAAGACTGCGAAATAGTCTTTTGTGGATGGAACAGGAATAGCTGTGATTGCTTCCAACACTCCGGGATCCGGCTGAATGCTCTCAGAAGAAATAACGTGATGTAAAAACTTCACCTTTGTCCTAACAAATTCAGATTTTTCCAAGTTAATTGTAATTCCAGATTCAGCAAAAATACGTAACAAACTGTTGAAGATACGATTATGTTGATCCCAAGAGACTTCTGCTACTAAAATATCGTCCACATACGAGGTGATGTGTCGTTTTAGAAACTCAGGTAATATGGAATTTAGCCCATGAATGAATGCTGCCGAAGAAATGCTACAACCAAAAGGAAGGTTCCGAAATTAATAAAAAAAAACGCCGAAACAAAGGAAAGTCGTATATTTTCCACTTTCTGGATGAAGTTCAATTTGATATAAGCTGGATCTGAAATCAATAGAAGACAACACTTTTACCCCATTGAAATTTTGAAGAAATTCGTCCAACGTTTGCGGCCTGTCCGTTTCATGAATAATTATGGTATTTTTTGTCTGGAATCTAAGACAAGCCTGATCGATCCGTTTTTCTTCTCAGCAACATGTAATGGATTATTGTATGAGGTTACCGCTGGATCAATAATGTCCTGGTCGAGCATAGATTATATTTCCGTTCTGACACGGTCCCTATAACGTGCCGGAATTACGCTTGGTCCGACGCGAAATTTTGTACGCTCACGAACACGTAATTTGTACAGACATCCTTTAATTGTTCATGTTTTGCGAGTAAAATCTGTGGAATACGATTGTAAGATGTCAAAAACGTTCTGCCTATCAGTGTCATTACAGTTCTCAATTGTATGATTTTTTTCTGAATTAAAACGTTTCTATCTAATACGTCATCAGTATCACCTGTGTCAGTACTTGCAAAGCAATTATTAGTGTCAAATTCCGTCGAAAGTTTCAATCTGTGATCTGACAAAAGGTAAAGCCGATTGATTTCTTCCTCGTGGTTTGAAATCCTACCTTCAAATTTCAAAGCTATTAGCTTACCTTCTTTCTCTAAACTTAATTCAGTGTCGTGAAATTTTGAAATTGCTTATACTCATTCAAAATGGTTCAAATGGCTCTGAGCACTATGGGACTTAACATCTGTGGTCATCAGTTCCCTAGAACTGAGAACTACTTAAACCTGACTAACCTAAGGACATCACACACATCCATGCCCGAGGCAGGATTCGATCCTGCGACCGTAGCAGTCACGCGGTTCCAGACTGAAGCGCCTAGAACCGCTCGGCCACTACGGCCAGCCTCATTCAAAAGATCTACACCTAATATAATTTCCACCGACAATAACGGAACAATAAGAAAATTCGAAATAAATCTGTGGCTTTGACAAAAGAATTCTTAGTTAGTTTGTTGGCGTACATCTACACTTTTTCCAAAAAAGGCTCCTTCTAATTTAATTTTGCGTAAAGGAAGTCTGGGGAAATCGCTCCATTTGTTGCATTTACTGAAAGCTGTTTCGCTAATTACCGAAACAGGACTGCCAGAGTGTAGTACTACTGCAAATTTTATGTCATTTGTTGTGATGTGAATTACAGGAAATGCAGTATTGTTCTGTTTCATGTCATGTCCCTGGAGTAAAATGTCCCTAATGTCTTCCATTTTCACATAATTGATAGTCATGGTAGCTACGTCACCAACCTTATAAGGAAGTTTTGTAGCTACCTTTGTTGTCGCATGTCGTTACTGGGATTTGGAGGCCTAATTTCTACAGTTTCAACTTGTCAGGAGGGCCCTGCACTACTTGGATCACGCCAGTTCTGATTAAATCAGGTCTCTTGTCATGACTATTACATCTATCGTCTTGTCGGTAATTTCTGTAGTTTCTTTCTTGTCGATTAAGTGGTGGAGAATTCCTCCCGGAATCGTAATTACGAGCGGGACTGTTGCGTCTGAAGACATGTTATCTCCCTTAATAATAATTATTTTTGTTCCCATATTGTCTATTTATATGGTTGTCTCTGTAATAGTCATTACTACGAAAGTGTGATCTGTCTCTGTAATTATTGTTATTCTGCCAATGGTTGTCATACGAGTGGTGTCTGTTTTGGTCAAGATTTGCGTTATAAAGGTGCACTTGTCGTATACGGTCATTGTTTCTGTCGTCACGAAATTGTGATGGATGTGACCTGTACTTGCTGTTGTTTTCCTGGTTTCGCATCATGCGATTGTCCGTGTCGATTTCCAGTTCGTGCAAAAGTCCCTGAAAAGCTTCGATATCATCTTTACAACGGCCAGCCAAAATAATACGTCTTAAGTGTTCAGGCAATTTAGCTGAGCAAATGCGAATAAGTTCCGACGGGCTGGACAGGTTTGACAAGTACTGATCCTTGTGTAACGTATCTTCAAAATATTTTACAGGGGTGGAAAATGCAGAGTGTGCGAAATGCTTCATCATTATAGTACTGTGTTTTACTCGTTCTTGTGTAGACTGAGACGAATATGCAGAAAGGAAGACATGATAAAAATATCGTTCACTGTGACAGTCGCATTCTTACAGCTGGTTCATTTTCTAAATAGCCACACATAAATTCTAATCTATGATTTAATGACCAATTACGGGGAAAACAATGAGAAAATTGATGAAGCCAAGCTTGTCGATGTATGTCATTACTATAATTCTTGGATGTTTTAAATTTACGCGTTGTGATGAAGAGTTTATAGGCACAGTCATCGTGTCGGCGATACGCAAATCGTTCATTGTTACGTCGCGTCGACGGTTCCATTTCAAGGATCGGTGCACCCTGCCGACTCCTTTCAAGATCTCCCAAGTACCATATATTTTTACCGTGTGACTTTCCCATATTTCTAAATTTCTCTTCCAGTGTCGGAGCGCGAGTATTCTCTGAACAATGTAATTCTTGTATCATCTGTGCCAACTGATCCACTTCCCGCATTTCTCTTTTGCGTTGCGTATTAATCTGTTTCTGACTCTGTTTAAATTTCCTAATTTTCTCGAACTCCTTTGTGTCAATAAAGGCTGCCGGTCTTGTATCATTCAAATCATCATCTCCCTTGGTTGATAAATTTGTTAACTGATACGAGAGTTCGGCTATTTTTGCGATAATGAGCTGATTTCCTCCGTGTGTTTTTCTGAGTCAAGTTTCAGAATGTCCATTCGTGTCGTTATCGTGTCTACTGTGTCCTTTAAGTTTTCCTGATTTTTTAGAAGTCGCGCAACCGTATCGGCAGATGTAACCGAGTCAATTTTAGCCTGCAAGGTGTCGTGATTTTCGTGTACAATGATCTGCAGTTCTTTTATTGCTGCTTCATTGTTCTGTAACGTGTCTTCATATCGCGCAAAAATAGGCTGAAAATGCTCACAAATTTGTATTTTTACATCTTCAGAAATGTTACGATATTTCGATTCGATTTTGCGTAACTCAACGGTTAAATCTTCACGTGTTTGTTTAATTTCGTCAGTCTTGTCAAACTTTTGAAATTGTTGCTGTGTTTGTTTCTGATTTTGTTCCACTGTGTGCTGTGTTTTTCTGATTTGGTTCTAATTTTTGAATTAATTGCAATAACAATGCATTAGTGACTGAAAGATGTTCGTTTGTGCCTTACGTCAGTGCGTTTGCACCGGTAATATTCGTATTTTGAAAAGCGGAGAGTGTGCCTTGACTTAATTGAGAAAAGTGTATTGATGCAAAACCTAAATGTACGGCATTTGCAAGATTTCATTCTGTTATTTCGCATTATTACCCACAATATACAAGCCCAATGCAAACTGACTGCTAGACATAGACAACGTGACTTAGAATAATTAACACAAAAGAATGGCCCTGAATTGCAAGAAATCCTAACAATAATACAAACCAAAAAATATGATATCAAAGAAATATGGAATTACCTCCAAATCTGTTAGTTGCTTAAACTCATTTCAATCAATCCCGATGTCGGAAACCCCATTTTTTTTTATAAGTCACTTACCTCACAGAAAATCTTTATAACACGAACTACATCAATTACAGCAAGTAGCAACAACGGCCAGCTAAACAAAAAGATCCTAACTACTACAGACTCTAACTACTAGGAGGCATATGGTTAGAAAAAGAAAGATTTTGTTGAAGAGCAAACAATGTATCCAGAAAATTTTACCTTATTCATGTGACATCCAGCTCCAAAATTATATAGTTGTCAATAATTCCACTACCCAAACATTATCAACCATACATCCATTAACATACCTTTCCTTGCATCTTTTCTTATAAGAAATTTCATCTCACTTTACATTGCGTGTCGTACCAACAGAGTCTCCTCTAAGAGAATCCTTCCCTATCCACTCGCTAACTGCTAGTCTGTCCAACCACAGACTCTCTTGCCGAGGGCGCAGAGCGCTGTCAGCGATATTAACTCAGCCTATAGCGCTGCCAACATACAAACAGGCTACATACAAGCTCTTTCTCTTGAACAAATCGTAAAATTTTTCTGAAGCTATAGTCATTTGTTTGTCTATACATGTACATCAAATTCACCGATTTCCGCCCCTTTGGGATAATTCCTTCGTGATGGGTCATTTTTTTCTTTTTTTTGTGTGTAATTACGTGTCATGCGTCAACAGAGCTGTACACGTAGATCGATACGCCACAAGCCATATGAGGGAAGATAGATGATGGTATCCGTTTTTATGAGACGCAATTTCTTTAATTTTGCTATTGTGACCTATACGCTAGATGTGTATCGGATGTTTTAATATGTTTCTTGACTCATTTTAAAACGAGGGCACCTGTAGTTTTGTGAGTAAGGCACTCCGTGGAGCACAATGTCTTTCTTGTAATGTATCCCACTGCAGTTCATTAACAATTCAGTTACATTCTCACGCTGACTTATCAAAGCGATGAAGCATCATACTGCCCTGCCCTGAACATTTTCTACAGGATGGGCAAAATAAATTGGTCCTGCTAAGTATTTGATGCACATTAAGGTAAGCAATCCCACTTACATTATACGCCCCAGGTGAAGATGATGTTTGATTTTGACCACCGTTTGTGTACTACACTAATCCAATTTCACAAAGGTCACAGGCCGATAAAAAGTATTCAAGAACAGGTCGATTAAGGGTTCCGTAAACGATCTATTTCTTGCCTGAATTACACTTATAATTTTTGCAATAAATCTGAGTATGGCGTCTGGCTTCCCGGCGGTTAAATTCATGTGATCGGTGCATCTTAAATCATATAAAACGATCACTCCTAGTCACTTGAAAGTTGTGACGAGTGTAGCATTTCTGGGTCTTGGAACCAATCCTTCAATCCCACAGCTAACATCTAAGTTGAACGAGGCTACGATAAGAGATGTATGGCGTTGTAATGTCGAGTGAGGCCAAAACGACAGATGCCTCTACTTTTCTGCAGCACTCATGGGAAATTGTAGCAACACAAACTCCTTGTGTTCTGATTATCTGCTGTAGTGAAAACTAGTGCGTATTATCCTCCTGCCTGAGCGCAAACGGATTACTTTCATTTGTTAATAGAATAATATTCACATGTAGTCTAAAACAGCATTGGAGAACAGTTCAGTAATGTGTTATTGTGGGGTAGTTGGAACTTCATTTTAAAGTCCTCATCATCATTCCTGGAAGTGGCGACATTGGGCTGTGCACAGGTTGGGAGTTTTGTACGGGCGCTGATAACCGCGCAGTTGAGCGCCCCACAAACCATACATCATCGTCATCATCATTTTAAAGTCTGTCTTAACCAGAGAATTTACTTGCTAAGTTACGAACGACGATTTAGTGACGTGGTTTCCGCCAGGCTAATCAGTGTTGAGTCCGATGTTACGGCATTACGAAGTGCGTTCGGTCATCTGCAAGCAAAAGAATATTATTTTATGAATACAGAAATGGGCGCTTTTTCTAGTGATACTTTAAAACTATGTGATCCTCAGTAAGAAAGTGAAAAAGGGTTGTACTTTGACTATGAGAATGACTGATGATTTTGCAAGGGAACATAATAATCGTACACTTGGTTACGCAATATCGTAGTGCAGTTTGCTATTTTATGTGAAGGGATCTTATAAATTTTTATAGCAAATAGCTGGCATCCCTGTCAGCCTGTTTCATTGTAATTCCATAAAATGAGTCATATCTGAAGCAACGGACTCAAGACCAACGAGCTGCTCCTGCGCTGGGACAACAACATAATATTAAGACGCCGGAATGGTCAACTATTAGAACTTAAACCATTTTGTTATGATGTGGCAAGACACAACTATGCCCCTTATACAGAATGCTACTCAAGTTCAAAAATGGTTCAAATGGCTCTGAGCACTATGGGACTTAACTGCTCAGGTCATCAGTCCCCTAGAACTTAGAACTACTTAAACCTAACTAACCTAAGGACATCACACACATCCATGCCCGAGGCAGGATTCGAACCTGCGACCGTAGCGGTCGCGCAGTTCCAGACTGTAGCGCCTAGAACCGCTCGGCCACTCCAGCCGGCGCTACTCAAGTACAAATGGAGACAATTACGTGCCAAATGTGATAGTACAGCGAAGGGAATACCGCACTGAGTCTTCGACCACGTACTACTTACTAGCTGCACATTTAATCGCTAGTGAAAAGACTTTCTGTCTGGTTTCGCCGTATATGACACCGCTGATGGGAAGAGTAGACCTGTTTATAATTTCGCCACACATCGTCTTAATGACTTGTCGCCGATCACGTAGTGAAACAAAAGCTGTTTCTTTCGTTTAGTTCCTTTTTGTCACGTATGAATGTCGGAAGGAACATTGGCATCCTACTTCTTAATAACGCAGGTACTGATATTTCGTATTTGCATAAGGCTGCCCACATCCACTGACAGACCGTGCTGAGTTACGACATTCGATATTCGTATGACAACCCAACTACTAAAACTGATGTCAGTTTGGTGCATCTCTTCCCTTCCCGAGGCTGGTGTATCCTGAACATAGGCCCACCATGGTGAATGACGTTGGCATGAAGTACCTGTCACCTTAATCTACATCACCGTTGCGTCCGTTCTCCGACTGCCGTCCTCTGTCCATTGTTAGGTATTTACGGCGTAACATCACAACTCTGTGGACGATCATACATTTTCTACGTCTTTTGGGAAGCTTGCTTTGCTAGTTGTGCTGAATATTATTCTTGTAAATATGTTGTCAAGTTACAAATGCTATTTGTTATTTAAGAGAGAGACTACGTAAGGAATGTTAACATTTTGTAAGTAGACACGCTAGCCTAGTCAGGGAAAAGCTATTGTCAAAGAGTGTAATAAATTGTAAATGAATTATCGCTGGGCGTGAAAGCGCGCCAAGAAAGTAGCAGTTTGGAATCGCGAGGAGGCGATTGGTGTTGTTGGTTGTATACATTAGCCGGTGTGGCTACGCAAAAGTGCGGAGAAAGAAAAAAGTCTGTTTCCTAAGTGCCGAGCAGTGAAAACTGAAATCGATGTTTTGGCAGATATTTGATATGGTCAAGCTATGTGTATGGCATTTGTTGGGCGCAGCAAGAGTAAATCACATAACATCAAGTGTACTGTAGCCCCTTGTTATTGGCTGTGGTATAGTAAGACGATCAACATGTGCCCTGTTTTACCGCTAAATGAAGCCACTCGACAAACGAACGGCATCATAAAGTGAAGCAAGATCTAGACATTTTATAACTAGAAGTGTAATGGGCTGGCCAGCGTAGTTGGAATTTTATTGCTTAAATAACATTGTTTTCGTGCATATTGTCACGTAAATAATTTTCCTACGTTATTATACAAGTAGTATCCATCCTATCCCTTTGAACGAAGCCAGATAATCAGAAAATGAAGTGAACATTAATTTATTAGATTATCAAAACACAATTTTTCCAAGTCTGGACAATTACGCAATAATGAAATCTTCGGTTGCAGTATGAATAATGTCATAAGTAGAATGATGCAAAAGCCAGTATTAAGTCATTTGTTAAAAAATCGAGTAACTTTCGTAATAAAAAGTTGACAGTAAGGCTTTACTTTCATTGTCAAAGCACAGTTCTAACTTATAGCTTGTGTCATAATTTGTAACTTTTATTACAAATAAATACCAAAGTAAGTGCTAGGCAAATGACAGTCCTTGCCAATGAGTAAATTCAATCTATCTTTCCTCTTGCTAGAATTACGGCAGTCAGTATTACCGTGAGTAACGTAACAAAAGTTTCTGTCCACAGCCAGTAAACAATCTTACTTTGACTGATCTTTGAAAATTAATATGATATGTTGTATGTGTTAGATATTTGATTGTTATCTGACTACTGTGACATGTGTGGTGTGAAGTACTTGAAAGTGCGTCAGGTACTGTTCCTGCGTCATGACGCCAAAAACTGTTTTCATGTAAGATTGCTTACGAGTGTAAAGTTCAGTTTCAATTTAATTATTCTTGTTCGGGTGAGTAACTGGCAACGGTTGGTTATTTCATTAATGACATACTTTGAAAACCATTCTTCCAAATTTTCCACTAATTACTTTTAATTAAAAAAGTTGTTTACGTAATTAAAAATATTTAAAGTTAACCGAACTTTGTGTTAATCGTCATTGCTAAAATACTGACAAGGGAACCTCCCCATTGCACCCTCCTCAGATTTAGTTATAAGTTGAAACAGTGGATAGGCCTTGAAAAACTGAACACAGATCAATCGAGAAAACAGAAAGAAGTTGTGTGGAACCATGAAAAAAATAAGAAAAATATACAAACTGAGTAGTCCATCCGCAAAATAAGCATCATCAAGGACGTTGCGAGCTGAAGAGCGCCGTGGTCTCGTGGTTAGCGTGAGCAGCTGTGGAACGAAACGTCCTTGGTTCAAGTCTTCCCTCAAGCGAAGAGTTTAATTTTTTATTTTCAGACAATTACCAAAGTTCAGGCACTCACACATAATCATCTTCGCTCTCTAAAATTCCAGGATATGTTCAGATTTGCTTGGGCATATGCAGGATTTGACGGTCTACACACGGAAAAATTTGAAAACGTTAAAAACATATGTTTTGACAGAGCACAGGGAAAACTGTGTGACTGTGAAACTGTTGCATTCATTTGTTGCAGTTTATGTGAAAAACTGTTATGTTTTCATCACTTTTTTGGGAGTGATTATCACATCCACAAGAAAACCTAAATCGGGCAAGGTAGAAGAACCTTTTTACCCATTCGCCAAGTGTACAAGTTACGTGGGTCGACAACATATTCCCGTCATGTGACGCACATGCCGTTGACCTATGACCTTGCGATCAAATGTTTTCGGTTCCCATTGGAGAGGGACGTCCTTTCGTCTACTAATCGCACGGTTTTGCGGTTCGGTCGCAAAACACAGCCACTAAACTTATTACAGTGAACAGAGTCGTCAATGAACGAACGGACAGATCATAACTTTGCGAAAATAAAGAAAGTAAAATTTTTACTCGAGGGAAGACTTGAGCCAAGGACCTCTCGTACCTCAACTGCTCACGCTAACCACGGGACCACGGAGCTCATGAGCTCGCAATATTCCTGATGTTGCTTATCTTGCGCATGGTCTAGTCAGTTTGTATGTTTTGCTTATTTTTTCATAGTTCCACACAACTTCTTCCTGTTTTCTCGATTGATCTGTGTTCAGTTTTTCAAGGCTTATCCACTGTGCCAACTTATAACTAAATCTGAGGGGGTGCGATGGGGAGGTTCCCTTGTGAGCAGTGGAGATTCGGTTATAACTTCATCTACTTCTGTCGGTTTTGCATTATTCTTCGGAGTAGATGCCTTTCCCCACAGATTAGGAATTTTAGATACACGGACATACAGAAAAGCCTAATTAGCCGGAGAGGTAGAAAGGTTATAACGGTTGTTACCGTTTCTAGTGATTTATCACCAGTAGTCTAATAATTGCACAAAAATGGTTCTCTTCGCCTATTTCTGCAAAATAAACTGCAATCCTGTCTAGGTCTTCCTACATTTCCTTAAAACCTCTGGATGTATACAACACTGTCATCCGCAAACGACCTCACGAAGTTTCCTATGTCCACGAACAGCATCATAGTGTTACCTATGTTATACACCAGATAATTGAAATGTATAGTGAATAATAAAGGCCCTGTAACCCTCCCTTGCTCTCGAAGTGACACTCGAAGTTACATTTATACCTGATGATTTCACCCCACTAGGAACTACGCGCAGTATTCTATGTGCCAGATAGCCATGAATTCAGTCACAAATATTGTCCAGTATTCCTCAAGTATCTCATTTTCTCAACCACGTGACATAATAGAACTGTATCGAATGTATTCTGAATATCAAGGAACACGATGTCAGTATGGGTACCAATACCGAACGACAACAGAGTGAGCTGAATACCGTTATATTACGCCAACACAAAACGCATTCCATAATACTACAACAGATTCCCATCAGATGCATAGACCTACAATCATGTTCATCTCTCCGACCACCACTCTTGAAAACTGAACTCTCCTACGCTCCTTTCCAGTCGCTTTTTATGCTTTTTTGCCCAGTGACCTACAGTAAACTGTTACTAGAAGGTAAGCACGTTTCGCACATAATCTGTATTGACTCGTAAAACTATATCGTCAGTCGCGGACTACTTCTGTTACGCTTTTTTAGTAGATTTTCTATCTTGTGATTTATCTCATTCTACAGGGTGTCTCAGGCGACACGGTAAATATTCGGGGATATGACAAGACCGATTATTTGAAGCAAAAAACTTAATATGGACATATGCCCTATTCCGAATGGTTTCAGAAATAGAACACATCTCATGTACTATTATTTATGTTCTGTATTATTCAGTACACTGGCAGCTTTACGCATGTACACACATAAAAATGTTAGTAAAAATTACAAGATGCGCTTTACAAAGAATCAATTGAAAAATACCTATTTTTAATACATTCACCTCTAAGCATTATGGTACACATCACATTACAACTGTTGTACCGTTCGCAATAAATGTTCGAATATCCCACAGTAAATTTCAATGAATGTTTGCCACGTCATGTTGCTTGTCAGAGTGCTTGTACACTTTCCCTAATGAAGGCAGCAGCCTCCATGATACGACCCATCAGTTCATCTCGCTGATCCATCTTTCAGTTTTACACCTCAGACTTCATCCAGCCCCATAAATAAAAATCAAACGGTGTCATACCTTGCGATCTTGTTCGCCATTTAATTGTACTGCCACGAACAGCCCAATTTGTAGGGTAAGTGAGACAGAGATGTTCCTGCAAACGTCTGCTGAACTATGGAGGGACTCCGTCATGCTGGAAGTACTCGTACATTGCAGTCCGCATGGCCAAAGGAACTCCGTCATGTATTCAACAAACGGACTTTTCGAAAAATTCATGTAATGTTGTTCTTTCATTTGCTCTTCTTAAACGGCAGAATCTATCAGCACGTTCATCAAATACGTTATATCTCGAAAACTGTTCGGAATAGCTAATGTGGCCAAATGAAGTTTTTTTGCTTCAAATGAGCGTCCCTGCCATATATCTGAATACTAAATATTGGTCATTCTTCCTGGTATACCCTGTATGTCATCTCGCCGGCCGAGCGGAGTGGCCGCGTGGTTTAGGGCGTCATGTCACGGACTGCGCGGCCCCTCCCGCAGGAGGTTCGAGTCCTCCCTTCACGGGTGTGTGTGTTGTTTTTAGCGTAAGTTTGTTTAGGTAGCGTGTCAGTCTAGGGACCGATCACCTCAGCAGTTTGGTCCCTTAGGAATTCACACACATTTGAACACTTTTTCATTTTGCCGTTCACTTAATGTTTTAATGGAGAAACTGCATTACGATCTTCTTTAGTTAGAGGGAAAAGTAACTGACGAGAGCAGAGTGAAAGGCGATGCGCTGTGGGGATGAGGCCAGGGCTGCGACCCGGATGAATACTTGATGGCTCCTGGGTATGGCGGCGGCGCACACTTTAGTGCGGGTCCCAGTGCAAGGGAACAAGTACTTCCCTCAACACAGCACGAGGCCTTTTTGCTCAAGAAACCGCTTTTGTTTCCTCAATTCTGTGGGTGTATTATATAGAAACGAGCCGGCTATTCTTTTCCGTATCCACATTAGGCTTACAGCCTAGGCCTACAACGGTCAAATACGTTTCAGGACAGTTGCGACATAATCAGTGGATGTTTATTTGTTTCGTTTTTCTGTGCATGTCAACTAATTTCACCCACATATATGTAATTAATGTACCGTGTCATCTGAAATACAGGTATGCTGCTCAGATAATACTTCTTTCGTAAATTAGGTCTAAAGAGGAAATAATCGCTCGCTGACAATCACACTACTTTGATGAAACCTGTTTGGTTAAACAAAGTTATGCAAGTCCTATTTTAATTAAAAGTGAAAACTGACGTGGATAAAAATTTAAGATGACAGAGGAAAAAATTTTCCACTAAACATGTGTCCACAGACGTCCCGTTTACGAGATAACTATGAATGAATGTTTAGGGACAGCTAATGACTTCAGTTTGAAAAGTTGTCATTTGCAGGTACAACTGTGTTTGTAGAGTGGAAATCAATAAGCTGGTTCCTAATTCTTCAGCTTTTACTTACCAATATATTTTAATGAAAAATCACCAACAATATATTTATTTACTTTCTGCAGTAAGAGTCACACAACTTTTGCAATGTTTTAAGTTTCCTCGCTTTTATCAATGAAAATAAATATGTTATTCTAAAAATGCAGAACGTGCTAAATGCCATACCAGTATCGGAAAAATCGAGGTAAGTGCCAAAGAAAGAAATCTCAAGCATTTATCAGTTTTGTTAATAATAAACATTTTACAGATACATTTTATAGGTACACTATCCTATGATTAAATTATTTTTAATCTCTCTTTCAATTTTATAGAGTACAAAGCAATTTTAATTGATTAAATGTCCGAAAAATGTTATATCAGCTACTTTCAAATACGGCAGCATATGTTGTAGATCTTTTTTCGTTTCAGCTGATAAGTTGTTTCTCAGTTGTTGTGACGGTAAACAAAGTTCATTATTATGTCAGTGGTAATCCCTTGCTTGCAAATCTTGTAGGTGGTCCAGTCTTCAAGTTCGTTAAACATTATTCTCATCTCGGTGACACAGAGGGCAATTTTGTTCACCTGAATCCAACTACGTTTGGAAATATTTAGTTTCGTTCTGTTAATACGGGTTTCCGCTGTTTTTTAAATAAAAAATGCTTCATGTTGGAGCACAGTAACCACAAATGGATTGTTAGGTGTCGCATTCTCCATAAAATTTACAAGGTCCTTACGTACTTGGCACCCTGACATTCTTCCAGCCTCTTACGTTTTGCAATCTGGGCAAAATCTCTGACACACGGTGCAACTTATTACAATGCTTTGTGGCACTAAGCCCGCTTTAGTCTCTCCGAGGGGCGGCACATACTGCTTATGCTATCTTTCTGACCTTACATGTACTTCTACGAATGATTGTAGCGCTTAGCCGGCTTTTCGGGTTCTTAGCACTTAGCTCTGTTTTTCGGGTCTAACACACAAAAAAAGTCTTTTTCGCACTAGGTCCGTTATTGATTCTCACTCTACGTTTGAATTGTAAACTCTTCGATTAAGCTCCTATTTACTGGGTCATGGCATACCTTGACATGGAATACAATACTGCTTCATCACGTTATATGCTATAATTTACTATGCACTCGTTCCAGTTGAAGGATGTGTTCCAGGAATTGTCCTCTCATTTGGATGTAATACTGCAGTAGGCTATGAAGTGAGTTACGAATTCTTTCAAACATCCCCAAATCATTTCGTTAAGTATGAAAAGAAAGTACAGTTTTCTGGCCCCGTTCTTCAACCGTTACAACGGGAGTGTTGTACGCTTCGCAGAAATATCCAGAAGACTGAGCTTGGAGACCTAGGTATAGGACCTGTTAGACCTATCCATCTTTTCGCACACTGGGGCCGTAGACGTCACCTTGAGAGGCACCCACATGCCTTGCTCATACTGTGGCATCAAGCAGTTAGGCCTGCAAGATAACTGGTCTGCCAAGTGAGTGGATTCATTCTTACTTATCAAGTAACATGAGCCCTAGTACTCACAATTAAGTTACAAATTATTCTCCTGTTTGAATATTACACAACGGAAACGGAAACGCACATCTGACTATTAGTAATTTACACAACGCTGACTGTTCACTACGCACTGGCAATACCGCATTTTCTTTCTTATTTAACGGCTTTGATCAACACGTGGCCATCGCACTGAATATGAATGGTGCACACATTATAAATTCTGGGTATCATGACGACATACTATTCGAAGGAAAAGACCACCAATCTTTTTCTTTTCACTATCTTATTTATTCCGATAAATTCTATAACCTAAACACACAAATTCTATAACCTACAACAATAACACATGAGAAATTCCGCCCAGTGGGCATGGCTTTACATTGGTGATTCTCTATCTTATGGTCTCGTAATTATTTAACGCTAAACTGCACTTTCTGGATAGGATGGTGGATATTTTGCTATATATCACACTTCGACTCTCACACCCATCATGATGAAAATTTCCTCCTGACCGAGTGGTACAAAAAGGAACATGCATAACCCACTGCCTCTGAAACTATCTTGTTACTCTCCCATGCCAACCACACATACTTAAATTTCATGAAATACATCACACTGGCAACATACAATACAAAGAATAGTCACAACGTTATAATGACATCACTTTCAGCTTTCCCACTTCAATTGGTATTTATCCCAGTTTCACACGACACTGCCCCACTTCGTAACTTTTCTTTCCTACTATGAACCCTGGAGGATATATGCACGTCTTCCTGTGCAATGCAAGCCAAGTGGCGTTGCTGGATAGACGGCTGATTCACCTTGCTTCTCTCTGAATATTATAGTTTGAATCAAGCGTCACACGGAAACATAACACGCAAAGTAATATTAAGAACATATTCATCACACACGCGAGTCCTCAACTGATACCATGGACGAGTACTTCTCTTTATCCTTTGTCTCATACACAGATTGAGACTCACACAGTACTCACCACGTGGAAGTACTCGTCTCTAATTTCAAGTCCTGCACACGCCATTTCTTAAATATTTCCAACTTATAGTACACACGCTAGTAATTCAGCTTAACTTAAGCACTCGGAAGTATTTCAACTTATTGCTACACGTGGTTTCCTTGTGACCGTTGGTCACTTCCGAAGATTACTACGATCCCCTTAATATTACCTGCCTGACATTTAATTCTCCCCACAAAAGTTCCTGAAATAGAGAAATTATTATTCCAAACTACTCTTAAGTATTTCACATGCATACCATGTCTCCACTCTTTTGTCTTTACGGAGCATACCTACGACAGGTCTTACCAACACTAGATCCAGCGGCAGAGTGCTGAAACATGGCCGATCTCGCACCTCCGCCAAGGTGGGGGAGCACCATGCTACCGTATGGTCAGCCACATTTCAGGCGCTCAAAGCGCAGGTAAATTTCATCTCTTTGGTTCCACCAAAGGTGACGAAAGGACCGTCTCAAAGATGATCATATATTGCACATTCACTATCTGTGGTTAGCAGACGACCATACATTCATTCATTTCGCAGATCTCACCAAATTGGATGTAGGGATTTATTTTGTGGGAGTGCACATGTGATCAATTAAATAAATAAATTGTCATTCTTTCCTACACTGGTATCCGGCTTCGGTGTTTTAAGTGAAATTGAGTTATTATTACTAAAAATATGTTGTTCTGACAAGAATAACGAAGAATGTTGTACCTATTTTTCAATGTCGGGTGGTACTGTACCCTTTCAACCTTACTGTGTGCCGGTGCCTCATCACGTACCGGGCAGTTGTGCAACTACTCACAGAGCTCCAGTGTGGGCTGTAATTTTCGTATGGCAGTGAGACTTGCTAGATATGCTAATGTGTTAATGCGTAACCGATTTACGCTGGAAAAAAGATTATTTCGAGTTTTGTTCTCCAGGTGCAAATCTGGCACTGTACAGCATCTCGTCGACGTCTCCGGAGCTCATATTGAACAAATTATGTTACCAGCGTCAATAATAAAATGAACATGATCCCTTTCTCATTTGTTAGAGCTTTCTGCTCATGTCACGTTTCTAGTCCATTACATATGGAAATATTCCTATACGTCCTTCTTCCTTTCACAGCTTCATATTTGCAAATGGAGGCCAAAATTGGTGCTAATTCTTTCCCAGTGTAAATCGCGGCCGCATTAACGCGTTAGAATATATACCAAGTTTCTCTGTCATACGATAATTACAGCCCGCACTGGGCCTCTTCTAGTAGCTGTACTTTAATTAAAAGCACTCCGTATGTCTCACATTCCCCAATCGTGGGCCACGGGTGAAATTTGCGTCACTTAGATAGGCACTAAGAGAAAAGTTTACATGTCAAAAGCGTATGTACTAGCTGGAATTACGTATCGTAGTGAAATCAATGGCGGCTCGCAATCATAAATTTGTAATTATCTCGAAAATAGCTCGTTTGCTGACCCATTTTTATCAGAGCGATTTTATTTCTACTAGCGTATACCTTCACCTTTGTGAGATTTAGTTGTTAATAATGATACTGGTTTTTGTTTAACATACATGATAAATTTTGAAACTTTGAGAGTTTTAAGTCTATGGTGAATTTTAGGTTTCCTTGCAAAAACAGTAACTCGTACTCGAAATGACGATTTTCTTAACCACCTATTCCCACTTCGTAGCTTATTATTCCAGTGAATGTACTTAAATAAGAACGGCCTCAGTTACGGTGTTCATAGTTTTGAAGTGGAACGATCACTGAGATGAAGTTAATGACTGGCTTCATTGATAGGTGGCTAGGAATCTGCAGTTTGTCCACAAAGAAGACTGCATACAAAATACTTGTACAAGGCTCCGCTGAATACTGCTGCAGTTTACGGGACTCATATCAGACAGGACTAACAGAGAACACTGAGCCTATGCAAAGAGAGGCGGTGCGAATAGTGACAAGCATGCTTCACGGACGAGGGGATGTTGTTGAAAAATCTTAACCGGCAGGTGCCGATGCCATACATCTCTCGAGAACCTGCTTAGCAAACGTCAAGAACAGCCTTCAAACCAGAAACTATTAATATTCTTCGATCCTTTACTGATCTACCCCGTAGAGATCGAGCAGATAAAAATCAGGCAAACTACAATTCACACAGAGTCCTACAAGCAGCCATCGTTTCCATACTACATCCGTGTATGGAAAGAGAAGAAACCTTAAAGTGTCGTATTATTAAAAATAGCCTGCCAAACATTTCATTGATGCAGAAGTAGTGTCAAGTTCTGAAATCGTGATAACTTTTCCTCTTTGTAATACTTTAACCCTAAACATCATGCGAGGAAAATAAATAACAAGTAATGTGACATCTTCTTCAAAAGCGCTTTAAAATGCCACCAACTGTGGAAATACTAAATAAATTAAACTTCCATTTAAGAACCTAGCTTCTCTCTTTCCCGCTGTTACAAAGTTCACTGCGTCGCCCTATAATAAGGCAAGGAAGCCAACTCCCACGCCTAAATCAATCATAACTCAGAGTAGTGACGTGTTGTGCACAACCTGCGGTCTGTGGTTCTTATTTCATACTGTGACGACATACCCAGTTACAAACGTCAGAGCGTTACGCTAGCGCTAACCACGTGGATTACAGACAGTTATGTGAAAATTATATTTCGTCAAATCAAGTATCAACTTTATGATGTAGACTGGTAATTTTCGTCGAGTCGAGTGCTGAAGGGAAAACGACATTTGCACGTGTGCTGCCTGTGTCCGCGGCTCCTGGTCTTGCGGTAGCGTTCTCGCTTCCCGCGCACGGGGTCCCGGGTTCGATTCCCGACGGGGTCAGGGATTTTCTCTGCCTCCAGATGGCTGTATTTCATCATCATTGCCTCGCAAGTCGCCGAAGTGGTGTCAGCTAAAAAGGACTTGCACTCTCGGCGGCCGAACACCCCTGACCAACAATGCCGTACGTTCATTTCATTTCAGTTGCCTGTCATTTAATTCTTCCAGTATGCGCATCTGCTTGCCCGTCACTAACATGTGTGCCGAAATTTGTGACTGGAACAGCTGCCTTGCGGGCTGCGGCGGGCATTATCCGGAAGCAGCTCTCTTGAAGGGGAGCTCTCGGCAAACGCTGCGATGTTTGGCGTTTTGCTTTAGCTCTGGAACTCGTTGCCTGCAATACAACACTTTATGATTTACTTTTTAGTGCAGCAGCGTTTTGTTAAACTAATTGTTTGTTAATAGCTGGCTGGCTTTCTGTTTTCGCGACCATCTCTCTGCCAGTCATTTGCTTTTCGTGCAGCTGAACCTTTATGGTCGTGATATTACATATTTCTGGACATAGTGACTCCCGCTGTTCTTGCTTATATAAGATCATTCATTGTAAATTCTGTCTCCACTACATCTGATTAGGAGTTAGTGTTTTGCATTTACATATTATGCTACGAAAGGGGACCAGGTAGCTAGGAAAAACGATACTCCATACTGCTCCATAGAGCTACTAAAACTCTCAAAGTTATGTCTCAGACAACTTGTTTTCGGTTCCATAGTCGAGCAATGATTAATGTAGCAAGCAAGATTGACAGTGAAACTTACATAATTTCATCAAGGAAATGAAAGACTGGAAACTTAGTTGAAGAGAGAAAACTTTCGCACCTTTCTGTGCACTGTCACCTTGGAGAAAAAAGGAACGCAGGTATTTCACACAGAAATTTGTGCATCGAAATAACAGGATAATACATTTAAGTATCTGGACAGATATTATTTGTCATCTTAATACCATTATAACTAATTAGACAAAAATGTAACCTGATTACTACTGCAATCTTAAATTGTTAAAAGTATTTTTAAACAACTGCGCACTGATAGAGGAGGGTGGTGTTTTGCAGCAGGAGTCCGTTTCAATTTCCGGTCAGAGAGGTCACAGTTCGTAGTAATTGACGGAAAGTCATCGAGTAAAACAGAAGTGATTTTAGGCGTTCCCCAAGGTAGTGTTATAGGCCCTGTGCTGTTCCTTATCTATATAAACGATTTGGGAGACAATCTGATCAGCCGTCTTCGGTTGTTTACAGATGACGCTGTCGTTTATCGACTAATAAAGTCATCAGAAGTTCAAAACAAACTGCAAAACGATTTAGAAAAAATATCTGAATGATGGGAAAAGTGGTACTTGACCCAAAATAACGAAAGGTGTGAGGTTATCCACATGAGTACTAAAAGGAACTCGTTAAACTTCGGTTACACGATAAATCAGTCTAATCTAAAAGCGGTAAATTCAACTAAATACCTAGGTATTACAATTACGAACAACTTAAATTGGAAAGAACACATAAAAAATGTTGTGGGGAAGGCTAAACAAAGGCTGCGTTTTATTGGCAGGAAACTTAGAAAATGTAACAGACCTACTAAGGAGACTGCCTACACTACGCTTGTCCGTCTTCTTTTAGAATACTGCTGCGCGGTGTGGGATCCTTACCAGGTGGGACTGACGGAGTACATCGAAAAAGTTCAAAGAAAGGCAGCACGTTTTGTATTATCGCGAAATACGGGAGAGAGTGTTACAGAAATGATACAGGATTTGGGCTGGTAATCATTAAAAGAAAGGCGTTTTTCGTTGCGACGGAATCTTCTCACGAAATTCCAATCACCAACTTTCTCCTCCGAATGCGAAAATATTTTGTTGACACCGACCTACATAGGGCGGAACGATCAGAACGATAAAACAAGGGAAATCAGAGCTCGTACGGAAAGATATAGGTGTTCATTCTTTCCGCGCGCTATACGTGATTGGAATAACAGAGAATTGTGAAGGTGGTTCGATGAACCCTCTGCCAGGCACTTAAATGTGATTTGGAGAGTATCCATGTAGACGAATAAAATTCTCACGAGTGCATGGTTGGTAGACAGGATCAAGGTAGAGGGATGTTTATTGCTGGGAATACTCGTTATGACTTTTTATTGGTCGTCATCGGCGAATCCAATGGAAACTGCCGTGCTGACGTAGTAATGTCTCGTAGCGTCTGAGACCTGTCGCTGCTTCCCGTTGTCTCAAAGCCGGCTTTTCCTAGCAGGAATTTGGCGTCGCGTAGTACGCAATGCCCTCGGCGTAGTGCGTCATTCCCTCGACAGTTACAAAATAGTGAAGGTGCTTCCCAACAGAACGCAATGCGTAGTGCGCCAGCGCTTTAGGTCAGGCATGACAGCTCAACTGACTTTCTAAGAGTTTAGTGAAGCAACTGCTGCAAGTCAGGTAAAGTTCGTTTGCAAAATGTACCAAGTGTCCCAGAAAGCTACAAGTCAGTTTCAGTGCCGAGGAAGATAAACACAGAGTCAGACTCATATTGCCGAATTTTTCTCTGCTCTTCGCATACCTATGGACCTAATAATCATTTTCTTCATCGCCCAACATATGATTAGCTCTCAACAAACCCAAGACAGTCCTTACTTACCATAAATACTGTACAGTATATTAGCACTGTGGTTAAAGAACAGCACTTTGTTTGACCAGTTAATGAGCTTGTGGTTCTATTTTCTGAGAAAACACAAATGCCCAAGGTATTAAGTTTCGGGTCATTGCTCACGCGGCGCAGAATTCCTGCTCCTAGAAAAACCCTGCTTTAGTGTGGCATTTATCTGGTGCGTGGAGGGGTAGTTCCGCTAGTACGTTCGGTCGATCAGCCTGCAGTATCTGGCGACCAAGACGGTAAACGTCTCGTTGGACAGCCGCTTTGCTGTTTGGCTGGTCCCCCTGATATTTTTTTTAGTGTCAAATGGCTGCCTAGCACAAACATCGGTTTTATTATGGGCGTAGGCCACGGGAACGCTCGATTTTGAAACCGGTACTTTTGGTTTCTTCTAATAAATTAACAAGCAAATTACAAAACTGACATTAGACCTTCATTGATCATACTTAGGATTGTGCTATGTGTTTTTTATGTAAAACTCTTGCACCTAGAGGACACTACAAGTCATTGACGGAAGGCCTTCGCGGAGTGCGAGAGCGGTTGGTGCGAGAACAAAATTTCAAAAACTGCTTTCAGAATGATGATATTGTCTAACGCAGTATGTAGGAATGTTTTAAAATGATTTTCAACAAAATGGCTGCACTCTGAAATAAGTCAGTTGGCAAAAAAGTCGTTATAAAGAAGTGCACCAAAAATCGGAATTAAAATATATCGCCAAAATCCCACGTACTAGATTAGAAAAAAAGTCAGCTCACACGTTACAAAAAGATATACTGTAATTGCACGTATATTTCATGAGTTATAGCTCCCACCAACTTGAAAAATGTTTTGAAAATGCACACGTTTGAGGTTTCGGCTTGTGTTTTTCAATATTAAAACTCAACAAACCTTTAACCGCCAACGCCAGCACCATACAGTTGGTCTTTTATCGCCGATGTCGAAACACTGTCGCGGTTTTAACTTATTTTAACATTAATGGCAAACTTTATGTGAATGAATCTTCAAAATAGACTCTACAAGGAAGATTGTAAGCCAACAAAAACGTTTGGTTAAAAACTTTTTACTCTGGTCTACCCCCTAAAAAATGTCCTGTGAGTAGACCCACCAGTTGGGTAGACCGTTCGCAAGTCTTTCGATTTGACGCCACTTCGGCGACATGGCAACTCAACACCCTGAGCAGAGAAAATCTGCGGCCCAGCCGGGAATCGAACCTGGGCACTTAGGATTGACATTCTGTCGCACTGAGCACCCAGCTGCCGCGGGCGGACGTCTGTCACCTAAACTGGCCATTCTTTTATTTGTGTTCTCCTCCCGTCGAATTAGTATGTTGAATAAGCCTTATACAGGGTGAAGAAACAATGCAACACTTCGAGGTCGGATTACGATCCCTCATCCAGATTCGAGAGAAAAGTTTACCTAGCAAAATCAGATCGGCTTCATTTTAAAACATAGGTATGAAAACGAGGAGCAGGCTACACTGTCACATCGGGCAACGTATCGGAATGTACAGTCTTAGACCAAAAAATTGATCCCCGGCCGGCCGCCGAATAGGCTAAGTCTGAGTCGTTAACTTAAGGTAGACAATAAAGTCGATCGCCCTCAGAATTCTAAGTTCTGCGATATGCACGATCTGGAAACATTGCAGAGTGCGGAAATGTCTGCAGGAAGTGTTGTCCTTTCCTCGAGAAACTTCAAGGCTGTAACTGCTGGGTCACTGGACCTCAAACCTATTAACATGTGGGCGGAGATATCGAGGTCTTCGTCAGTAGGGTCTAGAAATGCAAGGACCTTTAGGAGAATATAGAAAACTCGTAGTGGGAGTAAACCATCACAAAACACTGTCAAGGCAATTAGTTGAATCAGTCTCAAGACGCCTTTGAGAAATCCTACGCATTGATGATGGTGAGTTGGGTTCTAGAAGTTACACTCTTCCCCAAAAGCCATGCAGTCGCTGTTCTCGTATCAGTCAAGATTTGCTTTATAGCAGCTCTTCGTCATAAGGGTTCATACTCTGCCAGGAAACATATTTAGCAAAGACAGTGCGCTCTAGATGTCGTGACTCGCGACAAGTGCAGAGCGATAAACAGCGATCAATGTGTTTATGTTGTCTGACCGACGGACGCTCCAGCACACGCCAACGGACATTCTCTTGACTCTGAACGCAGTGTGTCGACATGGGTATTTGCACGTTCTTCGTGAAGCCAGAATGAAACTTCAGTCACAGAACCGATGGAATATGTCGAATCACTATCACGTCATTAGTCATCAGAATATTAACCACTGATCGACGACTCTGTTCTTACGGGAACTTGCGAGCAAACTATGATGAGAGGAAATAAAATTTACGCAACACACACAAAAGAAACTAAAGAGCTTTTCTGCATTTAGTAATAGAACACAAATAAATAGCTTTTCTGAGAAGCATTCCTTCTCTCATGTCTCTACAATTGTTTGCATTCCTTCTCTCATATCACTGCACTTGTTTCAGTATGAAGTAAGAAAATAAAAATTTTTGCGTTGTAAAACATAATATGATACCAGATTCTAATTATAGACCCAATCGGAAACATTATAAGACTCAGGAGGCTCTTTTCTTTCATCCATAACTACCTCCCAAAAATTCTTATTTGTGGATTTGCGGACAACGAGATTTTCTTGTAAATGAACCTTGTGTTACCTTACTCATTATGGTATGGAGACATGTAATGCAGGAGAGTACCCCACCCCCCACCACCCTCCCCCTCTTTGCAGTGGACATCTCCACCCATGTGTGCATTAAGAACTGACTCACAACAGCTACAACACTTTGCAGAATTCACGCATGAGGCAACACAGTTGTCAGATCATTCAGTAAGTCGACAGGAGCTGCAGTGCAAATCAGATTAACGTCACTTTCCACGTCATATTCATCCCAAAATGAAGTAGTACTCAAAGCAGTCGAGTGTTCCAGCGATTACACTTAAATAATCCCCATACGAATAATTTGATAGCAGAAAGGGCCCATTAATGTGGAAATGTCGGGAATTTGTTAAGATCAAACTCAAGAATCGAGCCATACTGAAAAAGTAAAGTGTCGTCTATAAGACGCTTTTCCCGTTTCTTGGCAAAACATCAACTGTATGTATATTGTAACCATCGCTAATAGATGACAGTGACAATTATATAATCAGAATGGTACGGGTGTTCAGAGAATGAGGTGACGTCATGATGTCCACTGGCTTTGCATGACAGTGTTGGTGCACATAATCTAGCGCCGACAACCTAAATAAAGATAGCGCGGTGTTGTCTTTCCTTCTTATGACCAACAGCTCTTATTAGGCTCTGTCTGTATCATCCTGCTGCACAAGCTATGCACTGCTGTATGACTAGGAACACCTTCGCTACTATTCCGCCTCACGTTTTCACCAAGAACAAGCTGAGAATGGAACTAAAAACCGTAAACGTCTGAAGGGAAACACCCGTCAAACTGCTCAATCCTGTATACGAAACACCTATCTCATTAGTACTAAGCAGACACAGATTTAATTCTTATGGTATACACATTAATTCTGCAGACAACTGCTTCGGGAAATTACCGTCTGCCACGGAAGTGAAATAAGTCATCACGTGTGTTCTGCATGTTACTTGACATGTTTAGCCATATCACAAGACAATGATTAAAGCAAGGATGCCGTTAAAGCCCCATTACATGTATTGTCTGAAAAACAGTTATATTTAAAATTCTGTCTGAAAAGTGTTTGGCAATCCGGTGATAGTCGACGGACTTTCTACGGAATTACCCTAGTTCACTAGATACTTGTTTGAAATATTGATGCCTGAATAATTCGTCTGTAATAAGTAATAGAGCGTTGGAAAAGTAATGTTTTCTCCTATGTTACAAGGTGGTCTTGTACGAGTAAATTACAATGTCTCTCGTAATTTACTGTATGGAAAACCTCCTTTTTTTCGTAATTCATTGTTGCCATACTGGCTAAGTTTAAGAAACACGACTGTGTGGAATAATTACGTCCTAATCTGTGTAGATTAAGCTGCGCAGTAGTGTAATGTCATAAACCACTCATTCAGTGTGCTCTGGATGCAGATGAAGAGTGGGATGCCAAATATATAAGTAAACAACTGACCTATAAAATGCGTATCGCAGCACAAAAACTGAAGAAACATTGTCCGCAATCGGCACAAGCCGTGATTTGGATCACGACGAACGACGAAGCACAGGTCCACGCCTGCAGGAAGCGCGGCTGGAAATCCACTCACTGTCACCGCTTCCAGCAGTGAACAATGAACAAAGCGCTTCTATGCTAAGACAATCTATCTTTAGGTAAGAATCTTTAGTATGCACAAACGCCTGATGAGAGCAAAACATGATTGAAATGGGAAGCAATAGGCCACTTAGACACAAAATTAGTAATTATAACAGCCCTTTCTGCATTAGCTTGTACTAAAGCAATGAGAGAATGTTGACATTATCGGGGATATCTGATTAGCTGTGTACTGGTGCAGCTGTAGCCATACATTCAGATCTCACTAAAAAACGTATGTTTAAAGCTAGATGTTTTTCCTCTTCCTCTGTTTTAACTGAAAACAACTTCAACGAAATCATCTAAAACAATTCCCTGAAACACGTGAGTTCGTAATCGTCAGATGACTAACGGAGTTCGCCACGTTTTGCCAGTTAGTACTATAATATTGTTTATCAGTCATTAGCGCATTTACGTCGCTCATTTTCACTGCATTTGGATGGTGAAGCTGGAAGAATGAAAACATTGGCTCTTCGGCACAATAAAATATTAGTACTCACCTTATGTATTCATCTTCAGAGTAATAAGAGAGTAACCACTCACAACAAGGATCCGATGAGGTAGGTGTGAAACTGTATCAAGTGCTATATTTTAAGATAGATCCATGGTTGCTGTTATGGTTGGGCAGGGAGAGAGTGAGTGTGAATTATGATGTGGTAGACTGTAACAAAACGAGGTGACCGTCTACTGCAAAAGAAGAAAAAAGATAAAAAATACGCCGAAAGAAAGACGCGAGCATATGGAATTTCACTGTGATTAACTGGCATATTGTGGGTTTGTTTTATGTTTGCGGTACCAGAGTGTGCGTGTTATTCGTCCACTGCTGAACGACTCTTTGACGAGCAGAAAATCCGACGTAGTTGAAGTTTAGCGTCATGAATGAGCAGCGTATAGACAGTCTCTGTAAGTACTAGAACTATCTGCCCATCTGTGGCGTCGTATTACACCCTGATAATTCTCATCTCAGTATTGTGGCAGGATAGAGGCGTCGTCCATAAATGATACCATCTGTGACTCAGTTAATAACACCGAGCACCGACTGTGAAGCACTGCATAGAAAAGTAGCCCAACGCTCAGCACGGTGAACATATTGTTGTCTCCGTATCTCTCTGTCTTAAGCATAACGCAAGTTGTAAAGCACTTCAGCACGGATAATCTTCAACTTTACTGACAAAACATCAACACTGGTTGTAATGTAATCATTATGAAAAGACACTTGCCATTGTTTCAGTATTTGTAGGCTAAATGACAGTTTTGCTTAAGGATGACTTATTCCAGACATTACTGTCTGCATCTTTCGTTCCTTATTCCTTATCATGATGGCAACTGGTTCTCCTTTCACATTAGCAGCATTTAGAATCGAACTAACACTGTGCATATTCTCTGGTGTCCATTTTTATACAGTTTTTTGAGACCGCTTTTCGGCTAATTCTTGGTTTTGAACGTAATGTTATTCGTAGCTTACAAGGCCTCTCCTTGTATGTTCACGTTTTGCAGTGACAGCTGAGCTATCCTTTCATATGTGTTCTCTTTCGGAGATGGTGCCAATGACAGATTCTTAAGAAAACTATTTTCAAACTCTGTAACGATCAAAAGACATATTACTTTCTCATAATTTATGCAGTATAACCACTCGAGACGCTCCAGACAGGTGGATCGCGTTTGGTGAATTAGCTTTTCAGTTTTCAATGTGCTTCCAACAGAAAAACAGAAATAACTGTGACAATTATTCAATTATGATCTTTAATCTGCCGTCGGAGCATCTGAGCATTGTTAGTATCTACGGCGTAGTTCAAAAACGCGAGTACAATCCATTGACATGTACTTTTGGTATTCAGGGCGTCATTCGCCTCGTCTTTTAGATACAAGAGGTGCTCACTTCTGCGGCAGGCTTCACATCGTCTGGTGAAACAAATTCTTACTGCTCGAAGTATAGCTGAAACTTGGCAGTAATGTAGTATATGTTTGGCAATGTTGTAACTGCCGGGTTACTTCCTGTATGACTAATGAATATACTGAGAAATACGCTTGATAATTCCTTACTAGTTTCATTGAATAATCTGAGTTGTTTCCTTTAAAGGTGTGACATCGGTGTATCACTTTATGCTTTTGAGTCCAGGGAGGTCATTGCAAGCGGCAATTGCAACTGATCTCGCCTTTTCCGTTGCAGTTTATTAGGTCCAGCCACCACTGGGACAATAAGAAAAAGACATTGATAGTAGCGCTTCCGCCCGCATCGTAGCACAGCGTGCTCGCTCAGAGAACTGGCTACTAACTGTAATAAAAACACCTGAGTAAAGGGATCAACAACTAACACGTGACGTCCGCTACGACCAAATACAACGAACTATCACGAACAAAATGCAAAAAAAAAGGAAAAAGTGGTACAGAGGTAACGTACTTGCTTCTGAAGCGCAAGGTGGTTTAGGTCAGCCTTCCAGTCTCACTGAATACCAGACTCTTTAGCTGTTTCGTGGCTGAGCTACAAGCAGTCAGATCAAAATTCAATAAATAAATTATAACTATGAAATGACGAATTTGCATACTGTTTCAGTTTGAGGTAGGACAGCAAATAAGCCGGCCGTTGTGGCCGAGCGGTTCTAGGCGCTTCAGTCCGGAACCGCGTGACTGCTACGGTCGCAGGTTCGAATCCTGCCTCGGGCATGGATGTGTGTTAGGTTAGGTTTAAGTAATTCTAAGTTCTAGGGGACTGATGACCTCAGATGTTAAGTCCCATAGTGCTCAGAGCCATTTGAACCATTTTTTGAACAGCAAATAAACACAGACTGTTTCGAAGTCAAGAATGAGTAATATTTTATTCATTTGTGCTGTTATAGGCACGCTCGTGATACAGTACTTTTTGTTTTATTAAAATAGACTTTCATCGTAAGGTTATCATATTAAGGTGAATTATTGTTCTTAGTTGTTGGCAACAATACCAGCTGCGATAGACACGACCCTGGCGAGGGTTTGGTAGTACACAAAATACTTATCGAGCCACCAGCTGCAAAATATTACGTTCACACTGCCCTTTGCTCGAGGAGATACCTTTTCTTACAACTCAGCCATCACTTTCCTCTTAAGAAGTTAACGTAAAGGTGTCATAAGTAGACATTAGTAATAGTACTGCATAGGAATCCTCAATGAGCGAAATGATGACGTTCAAGCTAAAATGCAGTAACAGTCAGCCCTTCGGCTTTTGTTGCTTGCTGTTAGACTCAGCTGTACTCCTACACTCGATTTCTGAACCTTGTCTATTCAATGCAAGTGGCGCACAATGGTTAAATGGGCGCAGTTCATCATATATGCCAGTTATCGAGACATCCTGAATGTAGAAAATGAGTCATGAAAGAACGAACGTTTCTTCAACTAGTAAAACCCTTTGCTGACGTGTTTTGCCCAAAAGCACTCGCTCCACACACAGTGCAAGTGGTCCGACCTGCCTTTCGGCCTTCACACCTCAGTTAAACCCAGAGCAAACAATATGTTGCAAATGTTAGACTTTTTTCCTATTTAGTCTCCGTTTTACAACTCTTGAACAACGTTCAAAAGTTTCGAGCACGCAAACTCCAATATGTAACTGCAAGATAAAAGAACTTCAAATTAGAAAATGACAGCTGATAAAAGCAATGATAACGCCGCGATCACCTGGTCGTCGCGTGCGGTAGCCGGCTGCCGGGCGCCGCTCCCGAGCGGAAACACAGCCGCGCCCTGTCAGGGGCACTCTGGTATTACAGGTGGGTTAGAAAGTGAAGAGAATTATTTTTGAGCTCCTCCACACTGACTAATTTCTCAGACAACCGAAAGGCGATGAAAAAAGAAAAGAAATTGAGTGGATTCGATCTCGCGACTTCATTGATACACTGTAAGACGTTTTTCCACTTTCCTTTTTCTTCTTCGTGGACGTATCTTCTCATCTAATTGAGTTTAATCTCACGGAATAAAAGAAACAAAAATCACGTCTACCCCTTATGTGCACCACCAATTTAACTCTGCCATAAAAAACGAAGTGAAGTATCCCTCTTCTGGCATTGCCAACAACTACTCCCAAAAATTCTCCCAAGGGATAAGTTACACGTACCTGTAATATTTCATTTATTCATATTTGTAATTAAATGATTATAATTAGTAAATATTGTGGGATTTCAAATAAAAATGAAATAAAATGATGATGGTGGCACTCAACTACGTTCCCTCTGACTTAACGTTGAAATATTAAAAGTTTTGCCGGGTTTCGTTGTCTAGGGGCTGGGATATGTAGTTGCCGCATTACAGGCCAAGTACTGCTGAGTCCACAGTATACGTTAAGAATACGCACATGAATCGAATGGTCGAAGGTTTCTATCACTCGGCAATTGCGGACTATGAAACTAACATACAAATTTATAAATGAAAGATTACAATTAAATTTAATCTGCAGGTACTATCTTAACGACTTGAAATAATGAGTACGATAGTAGGTCGGCCGCGGTGGCCGAGCGGTTCTATGCGCCTCAGTCCGGAACCGCGCGACTGCTACGGTCGCAGGTTCGAATCCTGCCACGGGCATGGATGTGTGTGACGTCCTTACGCTAGTTAGGTTTAAGTAGTTCTCAGTTCTAGGGGACTGATGACCTCAGATGTTGAGTCCCATAGTGCTCAGAGACATTTGAACCATTTGAACCGTTTTACGATAGTAGAAGTACTTTTGGGAATGCGGTATATTTCTGCAAAATACTTATTGGTGTCCATGGTCCAGCAATTAAATAAAATATAAGTTGAATAACAGAGAAACGGTAGATTCCTACAGCGCGTAATTAGTTATGAACAACAACACAGCTCGCGAGATATTCACTTCTAAATGCACACAACGTCTTCACTGTAGAAGCCACAGAAATCTCACAAGGGCACAAGTCGGCACTCCAGAGTATTTCTATCTGCCGCGACCACGCGCAAACGGCTCCACACTCTGCGAGTCTCTGCCGTGACCGAGTGTCCGTCGCGCCGTCACGTGCAGCACTTGGCGCGTCATGTACAGCTCTGCCCCACTCCCGGACTCGCTTCCATCCAGTCTCGCCATTCACGATGGTGTGATTGGCTAGAGCGCTCGCGCCATGTCTTCAAGCCAACGCACCCACACAAACATAATGAAACACATTCGAAATACTCGATTTACATTTAAATAACTTGAAATTAAATAAATATTCCTATGGCTGGACCATGTTATTGTTGTTGTGGTCATCAGTCCTGAGACTGGTTTGATGCAGCTCTCCATGCTACTCTATCCTGTGCAAGCTTCTTCATCTCCCAGCACCTACTGCAACCTACATCCTTCTGAATCTGCGTAGTGTATTCCTCTCTTGGTCTCCCTCTACGATTTTTACCCTCCACGCTGCCCTCCAATACTAAATTCGTGATCCCTTGATGCCTCAGAACATGTCCTACTAACCGATCCCTTCTTCTAGTCAAGTTGTGCCACAAACTTCTCTTCTCCCCAATCCTATTCAATACTTCCTCATTAGTTATGTGATCTACCCATCTAATTTTCAGCATTCTTCTGTAGCACCACATTTCGAAAGCTTCTATTCTCTTCTTGTCCAACCTATTTATCGTCCATGTTTCACTTCCATACATGGCTACACTCCATACAAATACTTTCAGAAACGACTTCCTGACAGTTAGACCTATACTCGATGTTAACAAATTTCTCTTCTTCAGAAACGCTTTCCTTGCCATTGCCAGTCTACATTTTATATCCTCTCTACTTCGACCATCATCAGTTATTTTGCTCCCCAAATAGCAAAACTCCTTTACTATGTTAAGTGTCTCATTTCTTAATCTAATTCCCTCAGCATCACCCGACTTATTTCGACTACATTCGATTATCCTTGTTTTGCTTTTGTTGATGTTCATGTTATATCCTCCTTTCAAGACATTATCCATTCCGTTCAACTGCTCTTCTAAGTCCTTTGCTGTCTCTGACAGAATTACAGTTGTTGTTGTTGTTGTTGTTGTAGACTTCAGTCCTGAGACTGGTTTGATGCAGCTCTCCATGCTACTCTATCCTGTGCAAGCTTCTTCATCTCCCAGTACCTACTGCAACCTACATCCTTCTGAATCTGCTTGGTGTATTCATCTCTTGGTCTCCCTCTACGATTTCTACCCTCCACGCTGCCCTCCAATACTAAATTGGTGATCCCTTGATGCCTCAGAACATGTCCTACCAACCGATCCCTTCTTCTAGTCAAGTTGTGCCACAAGCTCTTCTTCTCCCCAGTTCTATTCAATACCTCCTCATTAGCTATGTGATCTTCCCATCTAATCTTCAGCATTCTTCTGTAGCACCACATTTCGAAAGATTGTATTCTCTTCCTGTCTATACTATTTATCGTCCACGTTTCACTTCCATACATGGCTACACTGCATACAAATACTTTCAGAAACGACTTCCTGACATTTAAGTCTATACTCGATGTTAACAAATTTTTCTTCTTCAGAAACGCTTTCCTTCCCATTGCCAGTCTACATTTTATATCCTCTCTACTTCGACCATCATCGGTTATTTTGCTCCCCAAATAGCAAAACTCCTTTACTACTTTAAGTGTCTCATTTCCTTATCTAATTCCCTCAGCATCACCCGACTTAATTCTACTACATTCCATTATCCTCGTTTTGCTTTTGTTGATGTTCATCTTATATCCTCCCTTCAAGACACCATCCATTCCGTTCAACTGCTCTTCCAAGTCCTTTGCTGTCTCTGACAGAATTACAATGTCATCGGCGAACCTCAATGATTTCATTTCTTCTCCATGGATTTTAATACCAACACCGAATTTTTCTTTTGTTTCCTTCACTGCTTGCTCAATATACAGATTAAATAACATCGGGGAGAGGCTACAACCCTGTCTCACTCCCTTCCCAACCACTGCTTCCCTTTCCTGCCCCTCAACTCTTACAACTGCCATTTGGTTTCTATACAAATTGTAAATAGCCCTTCGCTCCCTATATTTTACCCCTACCACCTTCAGAATTTGAAAGAGAGTATTCCAGTCAACATTGTCAAAAGCTTTCTCTAAGTCTACAAATGCTAGAAACGTAGGTTTGCCTTTCCTTAATCTTTCTTCTAAGGTAAGTCGTAGGGTCAGTATTGCCTCACGTGTTCCGATATTTCTACGGAATCCAAACTGATCATCCCCAAGATCGGCTTCTACTAATTTGGCCTTTCGTCTGTAAAGAATTTGCGTTAGTATTTTGCAGCCCTAACTTATTAAACTGATAGTTCGGTAATTTTCACATCTGTCAACACCTGCTTTCTTTGGGATTGGGATTATTATATTCTTCTTGAAGTCTGAGGGTATTTCGCCTGTCTCGTACATCTTGCTCACCAGATGGTAGAGTTTTGTCAGGACTGGCTCTCCCAAGGCTATCAGTAGTTCTAATAGAATGTTGTCTACTCCGAGGGCCTTGTTTCGACTCAGGTCTTTCAGCGCTCTGTCAAACTCTTCACGCAGTATCATATCTCCCGTTGCAACTTCATCTACACCCTCTTCCATTTCCATAATATTGTCCTCAAGTACATCGCCCTTGTATAGACCCACTATATACTCCTTCCACCTTTCTGCTTTCCCTTCTTTGCTTAGAACTGAGTTTCCATCTGAGCTCTTGATATTCATACAAGTGGTTCTCTTTTCTCCAAAGGTCTCTTTAATTTTCCTGTAGGCAGTATCTATCTTTTCCCTAGTGATATATGCCTCTACATCCTTACATTTACCCTCTAGCCATCCCTGCTTAGCCATTTTGCACTTCCTGTCGATCTCATTTTTGAGACGCTTGTATTCCTTTTTGCCTGCTTCATTTACTGCATTTTTATATTTTCTCCTTTCATCAATTAAATTCAGTATTTCTCCTGTTACCCAAGGACTTCTACTAGCCCTCGTCTTTTTACCTACTTGATCCTCAACTGCCTTCACTACGTCATCCCTCAAAGCTACCCATTCTTCTTCTACTGTATTTCTTTCCCCCATTCCTGCCATTTGTTCCCTAACGCTCTCCCTGAAACTCTGTACAACCTCTGGTTCTTTCAGTTTATCCAGGTCCCATCTCCTTATATTCCCACCTTTTTCCAGTTTCTTCAGTTTTAATCTACAGATCATAACCAAAAGATTGAGGTCAGAGTCCACATCTGCCCCTGAAAATGTCTTACAATTTAAAACCTGGTTCCTAAATCTCTGTCTTACCATTATATAATCTATCTGATACCTTTCAGTATCTCCAGGGTTCTTCCATGTTTCCAACTTCTTTCATGATTCTTGAACCAAGTGTTAGCAATGATTAGGTTATGCTCTGCACAAAATTCTACCAGGCGGCTTCCTCTTTCATTTCTGTCCCCCAAATCCATATTCACCTACTACGTTTCCTTCTCTCCCTTTTCCTACTACCGAATTCCAGGCACCCATGACTATTAAATTTTCGTCTCCCTTCACTATCTGAGTAATTTCTTTTATTTCATCATACATTTCTTCAATTTCTTCGTCATCTGCAGAGCTAGTCGGCATATAAACTTGTACTACTGTAGTAGGCGTAGGCTTCGTGTCTATCTTGACCACAATAATGATTTCACTATCCTGTTTGTAGTAGCTTACCCGCATTCCTATTTTTTTATTCATTATTAAACCTACTCCTGCATTACCCCTATTTGACTTTGTATTTATATCCCTGTATTCGCCTGACCAGAAGTCTTGTTCCTCCTGCCGCCGAACTTCACTAATTCCCACTATATCTAACTTTAACCTATCCATTTCCCTTTTTAAATTTTCTAACCTACCTGCCCGATTAAGGGATCTGACATTGCACGCTCCGATCCGTAGAACGCCAGTTTTCTTTCTCCTGATAACGACATCTTCTTGAGTAGTCCCCGCCCGGAGATCCGAATGGGGGACTATTTTACCTTCGGAATATTTTAACCAAGAGGACGCCATCATTATTAACCATACAGTAAAGCTGCATGCCCTCGGGAAAAATTACGGCTGTAGTTTCCCCTTGCTTTCAACTGTTCGCATACCAGCACAGCAAGGCCGTTTTGGTTAATGTTGCTTGGCCAGATCAGTCAATCATCCAGACTGTTGCCCCTGCAACTACTGGAAAGGCTGCTGCCCCTCTTCAGGAACCACACGTTTGTCTGGCCTCTCAACAGATACCCCTTCGTTGTGGTTGCACCTACGGTACGGCTATCTGTATCGCTGAGGCACGCGAGCCTCCCCACCAACGGCAAGGTCCATGGTTGATTGCTGGACCATAAACACGCTCTAACACACATTTTTAGAGGCATAAACAAATTAAATAAATATATATCGAAGGAATCGAACAAAAGGAATGCCAGTAGAATAGTGTCTCTGTGCTTTCTAAAACACAGTAATTATTTAACCAATTTCTTCATGAATACTATATATCGGATATAAACAAAGACATAGATGAATAAATATTTTTATAAGCGTACTGCTACCGTTTTTCTTGTAACTGTGGAGTACTTATGGCCGGACGCGATCGATAGCAATCGGCCACTTTTACCTCTAATAACTCAAGTTACATGCCTGTAATGCATACCAATTTAGGTTTACACTAATAGCTTTCTAATGACACGGCGATCGACAAAATCGGATGAAGCGTTTATATTTTGGAAATTCGTTGGTGGGTGTTACTTGTATAATTTACCATCAGATCCTGAACTTTAAACTAATAAAGATATTGAAAATCTGATTACACCATCAGAATTGTCGTGCAAATAATAGTAACGTACATGTTTCTTTCTGAGGTATCACGATTCATCTGGCTACTATTAATTTCTATGCGAACTGTGAAATGTCTGCCGTTAAGGTTTCACAAAGTGCGCCATGTTTGGCCCTCCCGGCGCACAGTGTCACCAAGGAGTTCCCAGCCACGTGCTGGATGGACGACGCACTGGGACTCCCCTCATACGCAGCTAACGTTCGGCACCGCGTGGTTGCTGCCGGGCCGCGGCTTTGACGAGCGTCCTATGCGGCCGCCCCGACTCCGAACATATATTATTTCCAGGGCGCCACAACTCGCCCGTTACCTCACTATGCTTACAAATGAAAATGCCGTGTAACAAAATGTTACAATAAAAGTGCGATTCAAAGTATTAAGTATAATGTCTTAGTATAATGCTTGCTTTCCTTCAGCGAAAATACTCTTTCTTCAAGAAATTGTGCTACTGTACTTTTCTTGTCCACTGCCAGTAGCGTTTTCTACGTCCATTAATACCGTCTAAATTATCTGCAACGGACTCATGACGCACTGTTAATGCCTCAGTGAATGCACCATTCCTGGAATCATATAAGCTGTTTCCTTTGTCTCTGTTTGCAACTCAGGTCATCGTGTGTTCGATGAGATGCTGCGCCATACGTTACACTGAGCCTGGCACGCCCCAGATAGGTGGGAGGGGGGGGGGGCAGGTGTTACAAAAACGCTGCGTAAATAATTTGCAAACAGCGTGCAGTATCTTAGTGTGCGTGCAAGAGCTATGTGAGTGTTTTGCACGTACCACCAGTAATCAAGTTCCACTTTCTCCCCTTCGCTGAAGATGTAATCGTTTCTCATTCCCTTGAACCATGTAAGCGCATATTTGACGAGGAGAAGTAATAGTCATCTGGACACAGAAGTCGGTAACCCTCAACCACGTCAGGTGGACCACGTAGGTAAGAAGCTGAGATCTTCTGTGTCAGTCGCCAAATGCCGGACGACTACTTGCGCGTGAAGTGATGTTCATCAGTGTCCAACAGGTGACACTCGGGGCAAAGTGGGGAGTCCATTAATAACGGTAGCGTGTAGCCTGTGTCTCGTCGCATATTTTTGTTGCTGACTTGATACCACATCGCACGCATGGTGGTTGGCAGAAGGTGGTGGTGTATAGTTCTCCACTTTCGTTGCCAATTGACAGCTGGGTACTTGGTTTCTACCACGTTTCGTGGAAATGCCAGCAGAAGGGTGGTGTAAAAATCTTTCGCCCTCAGGGGGTGCGTTGTGGGGAGATCCGAGGCGTCATAGCTGTATTCTAGAACGAATGTTGATAGGTGGGAAAACTGCGACACAACGTGCGCCACTGGCACCGGAGGGCAGTGTCAGGACACAAAACAGACGACCCATGCGAGAGGCCTGATCCCTCTCCCATCGTCTCCACATACTGCTCATATAAAAGGCAGCTGCTCATGCCCCAACATTAACCAATTCTTGCCCTTCATTGTGTGGGGGAGAGTGAGGAGGTCATAAAGTACTTTAAATACGTCCTGTGGATACGAAAGAAACAAAAGCCGCCTAAAGTCTGCGACCTATCGTCGCTGGTAGGGGGAGGACCAGTGGTGCGTGACTGAGTATTGAGACCAAGTAGAGGTTCAGGTATTCGACACGTTGTAGCTGGTTCAAGTCCCTGAGCAGGTTCTGGCGAACCACCACGCGTACAATCTGTAGTAAGCTTCGATATTTTGCTGGAGCCATTCCGCGCACATCCTTCGTAAACGTGACTCTCTAATAGGTCAGTTCAGTAACTTGCAGGACGGAACCTACAGTGCCCAGCCCGAGTTTGTGCCCGATATCCAGCGTCGCCGACTGATTGGTGTTGAGAAGACTGCCAGCAGCCTGTCCATATCGCTCGGTCAAGTTTAGTACAATCCGTGGAACGGAGCAGCAGTAGCAGGTCGTCGGCGTACGCCCTCTATCGAAGGTGATCTCCCGCAGGCTGAGGATGTAGGTAGAAAGGGCGCAACCATGTCCTAGAGTCCTCTTGATGGGCATTGGACCCACCGTCCATTCGTTGACGTGGACCTGAGAGTTGGCTGCTGGCAGAAAGCGCCGCAGGGTGTCGGTGAGCCTAGGCGGAAACCAATGTGGTCCATCACCTGTAGTAGGAAGTTATGGTGCACCCTGTCGAAGGTGCAATTAATGGAGACGATCGGCTCTCGTAGTCGGCATGCCGAGGGAATCACTATTAAGTCCCTACAGTCGCTGGTGACCATTTTTATGTTGGCATCTCCCCGACGTGATGCTTGTTCTGGGGTGAGAATCATTGGCAAAGTCTTCTTAATGCGGTCTGCTAAAAGCATGGCAAATATCTTGTAGTTGGCGTTCAGCATTGTAGGTGGCTGGTAGTCATTGACCGATTGTCCTCCTGCGACCTCGTGTACTAATATGAGAAGTTCTTTGACGAAGAAAGGCAGCCCAGTGCAGCCCAGATACATGAGTTCTCAGAACATGGTAACCCAGTGGCGCATCGTGGTATCACGGAAGGTCAGCTAAAACTCTACTCGTAATCTATCTGGCCCAGGAGACTTGTCGATCGCACCTCAGTCCAAAGCGTTGTCCAATTCCTCAGACGAGATTTCCTCCAGTAATTCCGTCGTCGTTGCCTTGTCAAACGTGTGTGTCACCTGTTGTAATGCTTCCGCAGTGGCCTCGTCGTCTACACCTCTTTCCTGGTAAAGATGACGAAAATGATCCTCCATAGCTTTCACTATGGTTGCTTGGGTCGTACAGGAGCGACATTCTTTTGTCGTAAGACGTGTGATTAACTGTCGGCGATGTTGGCGCTTGTCCGCCACAATGCGATCCTCGGTGGGGACCTAGCCTGTTGCTGGGTCGTGTCGTCGCAAGCGGACTACGGCTTCTTCTAAGCGGCGCTTCATCAACGACAATATGTGGGCTCTGATTAAGTGCGTCCCCGTTGTCTGTCCAGTGACAGAGGTTGAACGTCCAAGTCCCTGAGCGTCGCATTGTAAAAGTCCTGGGTCTGCCGTTGCCACTCAGCTGTGTCCTTGCCGAATTGCGAAAGTTTATGGCGTGTTGCCGGATTGGCGCAGAGTAGCCACCATGCCTACGTCGATTGGTATCGGGAGTGACGTTCACAGTTGGCCCACGTTGCGGCGACAGGTCTTCGGCAGTCCGGGTCCTGGAGGTGTACTACATTCACCTTCCAAAGGCTCTTACTACGCCACACATTTTGAGTGTGGAGATGCACAGTGCAGATGCAGCCACTATGACCAGAAAAGGCCTGAGGTGGCCTCCACTCCCTGTGACGGATATATGCGATTCAATCGGCTCGCCGAATGACTAGTAAACTGCGTGTGTCCAGATATGTCGCTGGGTATCTTTTCCCACCTGTAGCACAAATGAAGATCATGAACCACCATACCCAGTTCCGGACGGGGCATGTAGCGCGGGATTTGGTCTTTGGGATTGTGGACGCAATTAAAATCGCAACGAAGACACTTTGTTCGTATAGTCCTAGAAAAAAGGGGGCTTTGTCAACGGAGTACAGTCTGGCCCAGTCACGAAATTTGGTGGCCACCGACGGTGCATAACATTAATGAATCGGGAGTCAAGTGCGTGGCCGTTAATCCTCGTGCGGAGGGGAGATATGTGATGTCGGTGGCTTCGATAGCGTCGGCACTAAAATCGTCATGCCGATATCTGTGGGACCACCAGGCATCACGTACACTGTGTAGCCATAAAAGTTCTGGAGTGCGGTCGTTCGCAGTTCTTGCAGGATTGCAAAGTCGACTCCTGTGGCTCTTATTGTTTCTCTTAGAAGTTGGATCTTGACAGGAGAGCTACTCATGTTGATATTCATCGTGGCCAGGCGGTAAGCCTGGGGGTGTGGCAGTTGGGCTGAGTTATCCATGGTGATGGTGGAGAGAAGCAGCGGCGCTCGCGGTATTGTTCAGATCTCAGCAGGTCACTGATCGGGGCCCTGCTGAACCCCGACGTGCTCGGCCCACGATGCGGCCGTGGAGGTCTGCTCATGTTCCATAAGATCGTGGTGGTTGATAGGGAGCGACAGAGCGGCTTCGCAGCTTGCAATAGAAACTGAACTTCTAATTGTTGTTATTTATAGGTCCCCTGACTCTACAGAGCATTTCTGTTCAAGCTAGAGAGGGTTCTTGGTTCACTTTATAGGAAGTACCACAAATTAGTTATATGTGGCGACTTCAATATTAATTTTGTACTAGTATATGATTGTGCAAGAAAAACTATGTTGGTAGATCTAAACTCATACGATCTGATATAGATTGCGTTTTTCCCAGCCAGGGTGCAGGGAAACACTAGCACAGCCATAGACAATATTTTTATTCGTGCTTCATTGCTAGATGGGCGTTTTGTTAGTAAAAAGGTGAATGGTCTTTCAGACCATGATGCACAAATTTTGACACTAAAAAAAATGGTTCAAATGGCTCTGAGCACTATGGGACTTAACTTCTATGGTCATCAGTCCCCTAGAACTTAGAACTACTTAAACCTAACTAACCTAAGGACATCACACATATCCATGCCCGAGGCAGGATTCGAACCTGCGACCGCAGCGGTCGGACACTAAAAGGCTTTAGTGCTCAAATAAATGTCACATACAATTACAAACTATGTAGGAAAGCTAATCCTAGACAACAGAGAGTTTTTTAAACCTGGCCAAGGAACAAGAGTGTCAGGATGTTTATAGTGCCGATAACATAGATGACAAATATAATGCCTACCTTAACACATTTCTCAGGCTCTTTGAGAATTGCTTTCCGTTGGAACTTTCTAAACAAGGTACTTGCCTGGGTGACTGACTAGTGGGATAAGGACATCATGCAGAAGAAAGCGGGAATTACATAAAAATGGTAGAAGTAGTCATAATCAAGCTGCAGTACTACAGTTGCTCTTTACAGACAGTATTGTAAGGTGCTTAAAAATGTTATAAGTAAGGCAAAGAGTATATGGTACGTAAATAGAATAGCTAATTCACAGGATAAAATTAAAACCATATGGTTAGTTGTCAAGGAAGTGTCTGGTCAGCAGCACAAGTTCGGTGATATAAAGGCAGTTTGTAGTAAAAATATTTCTGTTACTGATAGGTCAAATCTATGTACACTATTTAACAATCACTTTCTGAGATTTTTGGTGAATTACACGAAAACTTAGTTTTTCCAGGGAATCATATAACGCTCTTCGAAAATGCCTTTCTGAAACTGATGTCTGAAATACTCCTCTGTGATACAGACTAGGGGGAGATTGAGTCAATAATTAAATCACTGAAGGACTCTCATGGATATGATGGAGGGCCTAGCAGAATATTAAAGTACTGTGCTACACATGTTGGTCCTGTATTCAACCATATTTTTAATTTTTCGTTTAAGAATAGTCAGTTTCCTGAGCGATTAAGTACTCAGTAGTAAAGCCGCTTTATAAAAATGAAGAAAGGGATAATGTAAGCAATTTTAGACCTATTTCCATGCCATCAGTGTTTGCAAAATTTATTGAAAAGGCTTTGTATGTAAGAATAATTGATAATTATATACCACCAATTTGGTATCAAATGTACAGTACGGCTTTAGAAGAGGTTTAACAATTGAAAATGCTATATTTTCTTTTCCCTCTGAAGTACTGGATGGATTAAACGAAAGGTTTCGAACGCTAGGTATATTTTTTTGATTTAACTAAGGCGTATGATTGTGTTGATAACGAAATATTGCTCCAGAAGTTGGACCATTATGGACTACAGGGAGTAGCTCGCAATTGGCTCACCTCTTACTTTAACAACATACAGGAAAAGGTATTTATTCATAGTGTTGAGAACGGCTTTGATGTGGGGCTGAATGGGGTACGGTCAAACCAGTGTTGGGGCCACTCCTGTTCCTTATTTATATACATGATGTTCCCTCTAGTAATACAGGTAATTCTACAATATTTCTGTTTGCTGATGACACCAGCTTCGTAGTAAAGGATGTTGTATGCAACACTGAATTGGTTTCAAATAGTGCTGTTCATGACATAAGTTCATGCCTTGTAGAAAATAAACTAACGCTAAATCACAGTAAGACTCAGTTTTTATGGTTTCCAACACACCATTCAACAAAATCCGGTGTTTTAATTTCACAGAATGGGCATATGATTAGTACAACTGAACAGTTCAATTTCCAGGTGTTCAGATAGATGGTAAACTGTCATGGAAAGTATAGAATCTTGTACAAAGACTTAATGCTGCCATTTTCACTATTCGAACGGTGTATGACGTAAGTAATCGTTCGACACGAAAATTAGTCTACCATGCTTATTTTCGTTCACGTATGTCATATGGTAGTATATTTTCGCGTAATCCTTCCCATTCTAAAAGAATATTTTTGGCTGAGAAACAGGCGGAACGTCAATAAGTGGTGTAAGTTCGCGATTCTCATCTCGACGCCTGTTGATTAGTGTGGGTATTCTCACATTGGCCTCTCAATATATATGTAGCCTTTCATGTCGATTCTTGTCAACAATATCAGCTTATTCCCAAGAATTATCAGCTCTCACTCAGTTAATACTAGGCAGAAATCCAATCTGCATTTGGAGCGGACTTCCTCAACTCTTTTGCAGAAAGGTGTGCAATATACTGCTGCATCCACTTTCAATAAGCTACCACTCGAATTCAAAAATCTTAACAGTAATCCAAGCGCTTTCAAATCGAAACTGAAGAGTTTCCTCATGGGTCATTCCTTCTATTCTGTTGAGGAGTTCCTTGAAAAATTGCGCTGATTCCTATGTTATTCTGTTGACGTCGTTTACCTGAACTTTGTTGGGTTCTTAAATATTTTATTTTATATGTTATTACCTTATGTTGTAATTTCATGTACTGTCACGTTCCATGAACTTGGAGATTTTTTCCTGAACTTGGTCCTACGGAACTGCAAGTGCAAATAAATGAATAAAAGGACTTCCGGTTGATCACTGTTCGCTCCCCCACCCCTCCATCCGTTCTGCAGAGAAGGGACCAGTGGCAATGTTGACAGACTCACGGTCCTTCTTCCTCCTGCAAGTGGAAGCAGCCGTGTTCCGACACGGTCCCAAGACGTCATTTTCGGCGTTTCGGAGAACGCTGTTTTCCTGTGTGGCCTTCCGTGTCGGACGATGGCAGTGACTCACGATTCGTCGGCACAAAGGCTTCCGTTGGACGATAAGTAAATCGAAACTTGCTGGCAGATTAAAACTGTGTGCGCGGGTCAAAACTCGAACTCGCGACCTTCGCCTTTCGTGGGCAAGTGCTCAACCATCTGGGCTACCCGAGCACGACTCGCGACCCGTCCTCACAGCTTCAGTTCCGTCAGTACCTCGTCTCCTATATTTCAGACTTCACAGAAGCTCTCGTGCGAACATTCGATGACGGCATATGCCACCTGAATGATAGTAGATGCGCTGATAATAGATTCAATGTCGTCCGCCAAAGGATAGCGTAGCGACATGGCTACCAGAGCTCCATCTGTGTCTGTCCTTTAATAGGGAACGCTAACAGCCAGTGTGGTGCAAACGTACGAAGCAAGCAGCAACCGTGTCACAGAGATGCACTCGTGCCTCCTACAGCCAAATGAGCGCGTTTGAATGGGATCAAACTGCGGCCTTCGAGTGGCCAAATGGTCCCTTTGCAGTAATGCCACACAAGTTGGAAGTGTTGCGTCCGTTGCGCAGCAATGCTTGTACCAGTGGTCATGTAAATGTGCCCACACCTGCGAAAGAGGTTCTGGACGTCCACGAAGCACAGATGCTCGCCAGGGCCGTCGTGTTGCAAGGGCAGCAGTGGCACAGATAAGAGGGCTTGTGAACCCAGACGTGTCAGCACCAACTGTTTATTAGTAGTGGGACTATGGACACTCACACCTCTAGCATACAGCACGGACGTGCACAGCTCGACTGGGGATCACTCGGAAAGTGCAATGGCGCGGCGTGGTCTTCAGTGATGAAAGCAGTAGAGTGCTGCAACGCTCCATGTTTGACCGGTCACGGCTCGCCTGTTGACGGGGGGACCGAGCCGCTCGTGTCCGGCCCCATACGACTCGGCTCGGCTACGTGCTCGCCCCATGTCTGTTGTCCGGATTCCGGACACGCGGATAACCGAGCATGACCGGGCACCGCTGACGTCTCACCTCGCCTCGCCCCGGCTCGCTGCACTGTACTGTACGAATACAACGCCTCTCTCTCTCTCTCTCTCTCTCTCTCTCTCTCTCTATCTCTCTCTCTCTCTCTCACACACACACATAATGTATTTATTTCCGTCTGTCTCTCTCTCTCTCTTTTAAGACAAAAGTAACGTTTCCAAGGACAGGTACGTGACACAGCTAAATTCATAAAGCATTTGGAAAGTAAAATGATATTTCAATACAACCGCGGATAGAAGACGAGTGTCATTTCCAAACAGAAGATCTATTTTTCCTGTCATTAACAGCAAACATTGAATAAGTGCTGTCCCTGTAGTCTAAAAGACAACCATCTTCACAAAGAAAGCATACAAAGAACATTCAATATTTACAGACGTAACTTGTCATACTTTTCACTTGTCTGCAACAGAAACAAAATTATAGTTATTGTCGATCAGTAAATCACTAACGCGTCCCGGATTTAACTGGCTGACATCTGCCACGTTAACTTCTCCATAATGCGCACCGAGATGTATTAATTCTTTGACTAGTTCTCTGAAACCTTCACTGGAATCAGCATTAAAAGGTCTCACATCGTTAGCACAGATTGCAACACACTTTGCTGTAATACTATTTTTTATTACTGCCGGTATCCCTGAAGGAGCTGTATCTTTGTGAGGTTTCTTGCAACTATGTTTCTGTAAATGAGTGGTTTCCGACTGGAAACACACTAATGTTGAGCAGTTTATGCACGATACGTACCCAGTAGACGCACTGTTTTCGTCTACAACTAACAGAAATGTACTCCATACTTGGCTTTTTAGACCTTCCCTTTCTTCAATGTGTAAACATTGGTTTCAATCTTACGTCTTAACTGCACTGGCTTCCTCGCGCTGCATGATTGCAGAGAGAGAGAGAGAGAGAGAGAGAGAGACCACAAATGAGAAGCCCGTACTGGCTGCAGTCTCACACGGATAATGAAACGTATAAAGTGTTTGAAGTTATGTGCTACGTATTCGGTCACGGCTTCTAAGCTCGGTCACTAGAACTGGTGCGGCCAGCCTATCCAGTTAGGGTGTGCTCGCCCCATCTCGTATTTTGTGCTCGCTTACTCGGTCATGCAGGACTCTAGAAAGCAGCTTCTGCTTGCCCACAAGTGATCTTGTGGCCTAGAGTGTGATAAGCTTCAACTGTCGTTCATCTTTGGTGTCTCTGTAGGGGACGCTTATTAGCACTCGATATATGCAGACTGTTGTTGAACCCGTTCTTTTGCCGTTCTTGCAACAGAAAGGTGATGTGTTGTTCCAAGCGAATAATGTGACTCGTGAAGTGAGAGAAGCGCCTCGCGTGACTCGTCAACCAACAGCTATTACAGAATTACGTGAACAGGTCGAGCAGGCGTGGTATAACATATCCTTGCTTCTGAATACCTCCTTGTGTACCATTGAAGAATTTCCGATTGAAAATATGTAACACGCCTAGCCCAAAATCAAATTTAAATATAGCTGCTGTTACATGAGTATTATGAAAGACTAACGTATCTATTGTTACCCAGCTGAAGTCAGTGCGCTATTTAATACGTGAGTAAATTGGCAACATGTAATCGTACTCTAAAAAGAATCATGTATACAGAGCCTGTAAGCTGACTCGTTCCACACAAGTTGGCTAAAACCGAATAATTGTTCGGATATATACAACTAATTAACTTTAATAATTCTGTTTAAGAACGTCGTATCCCAATATCTCCATAGTATTGTCAAATTTTATCGCGCAATATCCAGGCATCTGACGATGATGAGGTCCCATACCCCGAGGAGCGTAGGGGACGATGCGGGAGACCCGCACCGTTGTTCTACGCAAGGTCCTAGCAGAGTTGGATTGCCTTCCTCCGACCGTAATGGGGATGAATGTTGATAATGAACACGACACGACGACACCCAGTCATGTCGAGGCAGGAAAAATCCCTGAACCCGCTGGGAATCGAGCCCGGGACCCCGTGCGCGGTAAACGAGAACGTTACCGCAAGACCACGAGCTGCGGACTCCAAGCATCAGAAGTAGTGCCAAATATTAGTATTCTAATTGTAAATTACGTCACGAGAGTGAAATGGGGAAGGGGGGGGGGGTTCAAAAGGAATCATCCGATTTCACCAACTGGAGACTTGGTGGAGAGAATTTCAACTTATGCTTCGAAACGAAGATTGATTTTGGCAATAGTTGCAAGGTGGCCGTTGATGTGTTTGTAGTTAGGCGTCTCCGTGGTGCAACTCGCTCGCTCCTTCATTACCCGATATGCGCTGTGTCTGGATGGCGATAATACAGCCACAAAAGGCGTGCTGCGAGCTGCGTTCCCCGTTGTAACAGCAGTAGTTCAGTTACCATTGTGTTCTGTGATTGCCGGCCGGTGGTGGCCGAGCGGTTCTAGGCGCTTTAGTCCGGAACCGAGATAATGCTACGGTCGCAGGTTCGAATCCTGCCTCGGGCATGGATGGGTGTGATGTCCTTAGGTTTGTTAGGTTTAAGTAGTTCTAAGTTCTAAGGGACTAATGACCACAGATGTTAAGTCCCATAGTGCTCAGAGCCACTTTTTGTTCTGTGAACGACGAATCGGCTGCAACTGGCGTACGGATATTGTACTGAACCGCTGATCTCAAAAGTCGCCTGATCTCACAGTGTGTGAGGCTTTCTGAAAGACTCCGTATGTCTCCATATGAACTGCAGTGCTCGCAAAACTATGGGACGTGTGTGACTATCATCTAGTTGTTCGTCGTGCGTCCAGAGGAATATACATTGAAAACTTTGATTCTAAACCTAATTCTAAAACTCATGCGAAGTTTGTATATCCACATGTAAAAGATATACACTTGCAAAATCGGATTTTTTTTTTTTCGAAAATTAACTATGAAGTCCTCTGCGTAAATTAAAATTCACCCCAAATTCCTATCTTCATTCATGTAGAAGATATAGTCTTATGAAAATTGATGTATCTTTTTTTAGAGATTCTTTACAGTCTGACAGATCCATACACATTATAAAAATGGACGTATGTATGTATGTTCCACATATTCTCCTAAACCAAGAGACCGATTTCTTCCAATCTTGGTACACATATCACATATTGTCTGTAAAGAATCGCTGTGGGGGTAAGAACCACCTATCTATCAAAGGGGTGGGGGTGAAAAAGCAGTGTAGGCCACGATGCGAGAATAGCCAGACTTTATTCATTTGAGATGAGAGCACTTAGTGACTTTCAACAAACCTTACACATGATCTCAAATATTTACAAAACTTCCTCTCGCTAATAATATTCACATATGCCGCTAAATGTGCCTGCAAAATTATATCATTGTACGACACATAGTTCAGGAGAAAATAAACACTGAGCTGCGTGAAAACGAAACGGATAGGCGAAATTGTGTAGAGATACAGATGATATATTTGTACAAATATATGTGAAACGTACTAGATATATCTGACACATGCGTGACGTGAGTATACGAAGCAAAACCGTGGGTAATTAACCAGTACTAGAGAGTGTGGGGAGGAGCACATAGGCAGAGACAGAGGGAGTAGCAGATGGACAGAGAGAGGAGCAGGTTGAGATAGAGAGTGGGAGGTGCTGGAGATGGACACAGAGGGAGGAGAGAAGGACATGAACAGAGAGAAGGGCAGAAGAAATGGGCAGAGGGAGAAGGACTGATGAGACGGACTAATAGAACTGGAATAAATACATAAGTGGGGAACAGTGGGAACTCAGCTATTGGTAAAATAAAATCTATATACACACTTCAAAGGAAGAAGTCGTGTATAAGGAAAGATACCATTTGAAGGAAAAAGGTTTGCGTACATTTAGAGAGATGATATGGTAATGTTCATAGCTCGCAGATGGCAATTAGAAAATAGTGTAAATCGAATTACTGGCACTGTATCGTCTATGTGCTATCAACTCCAGCTGTGGTGCTGAAAAACTAGTTGAGATGCCTATAATACTGAGAAACAGCTAATGGGCTGCCTGGGGGTCCACTAATTACCACACAGTAAGTTGTAAGTTCATGTTTAGAAGAAATCCTGTAACTTGCTGGAAAGTGTTTGACAGAAAATCTAGAGAATCTCATATCACAATTTCTATTGAACCCTAAAATATTCAGTATATAGTATCTTTTCAGAGTAGCAAAGTCACGAGAGTTCCTAATGAACAGCCAGACCATTTAGGGTAGCTAAACGATCACCCTAAAGCCATCAGAGTCGACTTATCCGCTTTAATTAAGGTTGAGTAATTTTGATTGTACATTTGGCATTACACAGACTTCACACAGTAAATGCGTGGAAGAGTTTGAACCATTCAAAAGGAAAATTAACTGTCACTTTTCCACAGTGGATTCACTCACAAAACACATTAAGGGGTGTCTGTCAGTACGGTAGTAGTAGGGTAGATTTCGTGTCACTCCACACTGCATTGTTGCTAAATTTATTCCGGATGGCAGATACAAGATGGCGGTCATATATGTGGCAACATTGCACTGACGTCATGGGGAGAAGTTCAAATTTTGGTGGGAAAATAGATCAATTGGACAACCTCCACTACCCTAACTCCACCCCCTCCCCTCACCCTCCACCATCTCCCTCCTCCAGCCGCTCACCTCTTCCCCCTCCTGCCACCCCCTCCATCATCTGGAAATTGGTAGGAAAAGGACTCAGTCTGTGCTGGTCTGCCAGATAGGATGGATGTAAGTCTTTATTTTGTGTGCAGTGTGGTATAAACAATTTGAGTTGTGATAGACAGTAGCTGTATCCAGTGTGTTCACCTTGAGGTCCAGAGCCGAGGGCGCTGTTGGCCCTCCTCGCTCCCCTCCCCTTCTGGGGAAAATGGCGAGGGAAACTCGCTCAGTCCGTGTGTAGCTGCTGGACTGCGAGGACACACATATTTGTTTACTGTGTACTATGTGTTCAGTGGATGAGATGTCTATGCTGGTGAAGCAGTAGTTTAATAGGTACATTAGCTGAGGACTGTGTCCACAGCCACTTGCATAATACTTGGAAAGCAATGATATTTGGTGAATATATCAAGAAGAAGGATACGCTTCACCAGATAATGGAGATGCAGCAGATGGGCTAAGTTACACTTTGCAACTCATGCTGCTAAATGCTTGTGCTGCAACTGTAGATCATTCGATAAAAGTCCAGTCAGTCTTCTGACTCCCTGCGCGCCCGCTGGAAGAGGTCAGCTGCCGGGCTCGCAGCGTCGCTAAGCGCTTCCTGATATACCCGCAGTCTTCTTTGTGGCACACGGATACCCCTTGTCATTGAACACGAATTGCTTCAGGAGTTATTAAATCTGGTGTTTAAGTAATATGCGGAATTTTGTCACATACATACCTTGAAAATGTAAGAGGAACTCAATGTACAGCTGCACAGAGTGTGAGAGAGAGAAAGAGAGAGAGAGAGAGAAAGAGATAGAGTGCTTTTCAGATGATGCAAGAATATTTAATCAATTTGCTATGTAATTATACGTTTTATTCTGAGGAATACCACCAGCACACTTGAACACGGACTCAAAAAAAGATCGCGGTTACTTGTGAAACCATACCTGAGACACTTCACGGTGTTTCGTGGGATATACCACATCCTCCCCTTGTCTTTGAGAATGAGCTGCTTCAGGAGCTACTAAATCCAATCCGAGCAGACTATCCTCCTCTGGGTTGAACATGTGGGATGCTGTCACCCACCCAACATTGGGGCTTTTATTATCTCCAGACCAGCAATTGTACGACAAATAAAATTCAACGAAAATGCCTGCCATTTTTTCTGGTATGTAGGACAGTGCTTCCTATTCTGTTTGTGTTTTTTTTAATGATGTATAGTGGGTTTCGAAATATGTCATAAAGTTTTAGGTATCTAATTGTTCTGATGTTCCCGTCTGTGCTGAGGCACCAGTGTGCTTCGAGAAGTGAGGAAAATAACTTAACGTCCCTGACTCCAGCAGCAAATATAAACTAAGCCCATTCAGCATTTCAGAAAAGTGATGAAAACCACAGCAGCTGTGGGACTCAGAAATTTTTCTCTCTCTGACAGCATCTTCGAACACTCACTTAAAACTCGAAAAGTCGTGAGCTTACTGTTTAGAGTTACAGAGATAGTTATTTAGAAACACAAATATCGTCGTATTGGCGTGTAAAATTGGATATTGCAGCTGATAACGGTTTCGGAATCCGCTCGGTAGAATTTTGCACGGAGCATAACTTAATCGTCGCTAACACTTGGTTTAAGAATCATGAAAACAGGTTGTATACATGGAAGAGACCTGGAGAAACCAGAAGGTTTCAGAGTGATTATATAATGGTAAGACAGAGATTTAGGAAACAGGTTTTAAATTTTAAGACATTTCCAGGGGCAGATGTGGACTCTGAACACAATTTAATGGTTGTGAATTTAGATTAAAACTGAAGAAACTGCTGCAAAGTAGGAATTTAAGGAGATGGGACCTGGATAAACCGAAAGAACTAGAGGTACTAGAGAGTTTCAGATGGAGCATTAGGAAACGATTGAAAAGAACAAGGGAAAGGAATGCAGTAGAAGAAGAATGTGTAGCTTTGACATATGAAATAGTGAAGGCAGTAGAGGATCAAGTAGGTAAGAAGACGAGTGCCAGTAAAAAGAGATACTGAATTTAATAGATGAAAGGAGAAAACATAAAAATGCAGTAAATGAAGCAGGCGAAAGGGAATGCAAACGACTCAAAAATGAGATCCACATAAAGTAACGAATTAGGAGGTACTGACTAGAACTGGAGAGCAGAGGAATTTGTGGCACAGCTTGACTAGAAGAAGGGATCGGTTGGTAGGACATGTTCTGAGGCATCAAGGGATCACCAATTTAGTATTGTAGGGCAGCCTTGAGGGCAAAAAACATAGAGGGATACCCAGAGATGAATACACTGAATAGATTCAGAAGGATATAGGTTGTAGTAGGTAGGCATGCTCAGAGATGAATGAAATACGACTAAATATAGCTATCCACGGCGACAGGATATTCTGAACTGATCGCAGGAGGATGCTGTATTCCATTTTAATTTAAACAAACACACCATACGAGAACTTAGTCCAGCTAACCATGACTTGTTAAAAAAAAGCGTTTACATCAATACAGTCAAAGCGTTGCTTAATCTAAGAACACATTTCAAACTTTACAGGATAAGTTTGATGGAACATGATGAAAACCGCAGCTAGTGTCCACCAATTCAAAGTATGGAATTCGGTCCAGACAGGTCAGAACGAAACAGGGTTCAGTACCTGTCAGTGTGAAGCTTCTGGCTCATGAAAGAATTCCACACAGCCCCAGTACCCCACCTAGGCACGTAATTGGCTCGCACTACCCAAAGTTCGCCACTCTCATAAAGTACGTCACGCACGTTCATTCAAAAAAAAAAAAAAATCGTTCGAATTGCTCTAAGCACTATAGGACTTAACATCTGAGATCATCGGTCCCCTAGACATAGAACTACTTAAATCTAACCTAAGGACATCATACACATCCATACTCGAGGCAAGATTCGAACCTGCGACCGTAGCAGCAACGCGGTTCCAAACTGAAGTGCCTAGAACCGCTCGGCCACAACGGCCGGCCATGCTCGTTCAAAGAGGCATAGACGGCCAGAGTTTGGTAGTGAGTCGAGAAGTAAACAGCAGAGTGACAATCCCTGCACCAGGCGAGACGCGTGAGTTTTGTGATGCCGTATAGTTATGTGATTTAGAGTGTAATAAAACTCTGTTTAGTTTAGGAAACTAGTTCAACACGTGTATTAGTGTATTTTACAAGCTTAATATTGAAGGTTTCACTTCTCTTTGCGTATTATTCTAGAAAACGCGAAAGGAAGATAAAGTAGGGTTACGATCGTATTCTTGCATACATTTTAGCGCAGTAAAACTTATAGAATTTCATTTAATTGTTCTGTTCCGTTCCATCAAGTTAAGAAAAGCGTATCCCTTTGTTGTTTAACTCTTATTTTGCGAAACACGGCGAAAATTTTAAATTCCGGTATCTGGAAACTTTGTACATACGGTAGTAGCTTTGGTTACATACAGTTGCGACTAGGCCTAATTTTTGTAAACGTGTTTTTCTTCTTCTTTTCGGTAATCTAACTTATTGTCACTAGAGTAAGTTTGTTTACATACGATTGAGACTAGACCTAATCTTTCGTAAACGTGTTTTCTTGTTTTTCTGTAATTTAATTTGACTTATTCTCGCTAAAGTAAGATTTTTACCATGAGTGAAAAGTGCCTGACGTGCCGTAGAATTGTTAGCTCCGTGGTTCGGTGTGATGGGTGCAGTAGTTTTTTTCCATTGGGGTGACTGTAGCGGCGTGGTAAATGGGGAAGTGGATCAGAATCACCAATAGAGACAGGAAAATAGTGGAACAGGAGTGGAAAATTGCTGCCCTTCAGACACAGTTGGAGCAGGCTGGGGAAGATCTGAACAGGTTAAAGAGAGGTGGGAAGTGGCAACAGGTAACAGGAGTAACAGACCTAGAACTTTGTCAAACAGCTTTGTGGTGATCGTGAAGAATAAGTTTGACCTGTTGCTTCAGTTAGAAGCTGATGAGCCTCAGACAGAGGTAGGTGTAGAGAGGGCACAACAAACTTTCAGTAGAAAATTGAATAAGAATGTAGGGAAGTCAGCAAAGAGAAAGAAAGTTTTGTTGTTAGGTAGTTCACATGCCAGATGTGTAGGCCAACTTTTGCTGGACCAGTTAGGATCAGAATACCAGCTCACAAATTTTTTTTAATCCAAGTGATGATCTGGATCATCTGACAGAAGATTTAGGTTCACTCTGTAAAGATTTTACCAAGGAAGACACCGTGGCTATTCTGGGTGGGCCGGGCAATAGTATTGACAGAGATCCTGGGTACAATATAGAGTGTGACCTGGCAATGATTGCATCAGCAACGAGACACACCAGTGATGAGTTTGTGTCTGTTCTGAGACGCCATGACCTACTTCATTTAAACTCTTCTGCCGGGAGAGTTAATTTGGAGTTGGAACGGCTGCTCGGGTCGGATGTGGGGTCACATATTGGCTTGGTTCCTGTTGATTCTCTCAGTAAGTGGGATTATACTAGACATGGCCTACACCTCTACAGGAAAGGGAAGGGTAAACTGGCTGGGCTAGTAGCAGGAAACGTAAGGGGGAGGGGGTGAAGCACTGCCACGAGTGGTAATACACCAGTGGTCATAGGTGTTGGAGCAGCACATTTTTAGGATAGGTACGACACAACGAAGTCAAGTTCTGAGAGAAGTAAAGATTGAAACAAACCTTCAGTTTGATAAAGAAATCGAACAACATAATCCTTGCACATTGGATCAGGGAACAAGGCTGTTGGTTAAAAATTTACAGCTATCAGCAGAAATTTTATTTCCACCCGATTTCATCTAGGTAAATGTGAAATGCCAATTACCTTTAGTGTATCAAAATATTCGAGGGCTTAGAAGTAAAATTAATGAACTACTTATGTGCATTGATGAATTAGAGTCATCGAACCCAGTTGATATAATCTGCCTGTGTGAACATCATGTGACCACTGGTATAGATATGTTAAACCTTACAGAATTTAAGTTAGCCTCCTACTTCTGTAGACAAAAGATTGAGAAAGGAGGAGTTGCCACATTTGTTAAAAATAATTTTAAATTTAAGAATACTGACATTAATAAATTCTGCTTAGAGCAGCACTTAGAAGCATGTGCAAGGGAGATAGCCGGCCGGTGTGGCCGTGCGGTTCTAGGCGCTTCAGTCTGAAACCGCGTGACCACTACGGTCGCAGGTTCGAATCCTGCCTCGGGCGTGAATGTGTGTGATCTCCTTAGGTTAGTTAGGTTTAAGTAGTTCTAAGTTCTAGAGGACTGATGACCACAGATGTTAAGTCCCATAGTGCTCAGAGCCATTTGAACCATTTTTTGCAAGGGAGATAGAATTTCATAATAGTTCCTTTATAATAGTAATCATATACAGAGCACCTTCAGCAAATTTCAACCAGTTTATAAACGGTCTTGGAGATTTATTATCTCATCTAAAATTAAAAAACAGAGAACTAGTGGTTGCTGGTGATTTTAATATGTTGTTGTTGTTGTGGTCTTCAGTCCTGAGACTGGTTTGATGCAGCTCTCCATGCTACTCTATCCTGTGCAAGCTTCTTCATCTCCCAGTACCTACTGCAGCCTACATCCTTCTGAATCTGCTTAGTGTATTCATTTCTTGGTCTCCCTCTATGATTTTTACCCTCCACGCTGTCCTCCAATACTAAACTGGTGACCACTCGATGTCTCAGAACATGTCCTACCAACCGATCCCTTCTTCTAGTCAAGTTATGCCCCAAGCTCCTCTTCTCCCCAGTTCTATTCAATACCTCCTCATTAGCTATGTGATCTACCCATCTAATCTTCAGCATTCTTCTGTAGCACCACAATTGAAAGCTTCTATTCTCTTCTTGTCTAAACTATTTATCGTCCACGTTTCACTTCCATACATGGCTACACTCCATACAAATACTTTCAGAAACGACTTCCTGACATTTAAATCTATACTCGATGTTAACAAATTTTTCTTCTTCAGAAACGCTTTCCTTCCCATTGCCAGTCTACATTTTATATACTCTCTACTTCGACCATCATCAGTTATTTTGCTCCCCAAATAACAAAACTCGTTTACTACTTTAAATGTCTCATTTCCTAATCTAATTCCCTCAGCATCACCCGACTTAATTCTACTACATTCCATTATCCTCGTTTTGCTTTTGTTGATGTTCATCTTATATCCTCCCTTCAAGACACCATCCATTCCGTTCAACTGCTCTTCCAAGTCCTTTGCTGTCTCTGACAGAATTACAATGTCATCGGCGAACCTCAATCTTTTTGTTTCTTCTCCATGGATTTTAATACCAACACCGAATTTTTCTTTTGTTTCCTCCACTGCTTGCTCAATATACAGATTGAATAACATCGGGGAGAGGCTAGAACCCTGTCTCACTCCCTTCCCAACCACTGCTTCCCTTTCATGCCCCTCAACTCTTACAACTGCCATTTGGTTTCTATACAAATTGTAAATAGCCCTTCGCTCCCTATATTTTACCCCTGCCACCTTTCTTTCAAATTATGAAGGTGGCAGGGGTAAAATATACTCTTTCGAGTATTCCAATCAACGTTGTCAAAAGCTTTCTCTAAGTCTACAAATGCTAGAAACGTAGGTTTGTCTTTCCTTAATCTTTCTTCTAAGATAAGTCGTAAGGTCAGTATTCCCTCACGTGTCCCAACATTTCTACGGAATCCAAATTGATCTTCCCCGAGGTTGGCTTCTATAAGTTTTTCCATTCGTCTGTAAAGAATTCGCGTTAGTATTTTGCAGCCCTAACTTATTAAACTGATAGTTCGGTAATTTTCACATCTGTCAACACCTGCTTTCTTTGGGATTGGGATTATTGTATTCTTCTTGAAGTCTGAGGGTATTTCGCCTGTCTCGTACATCTTGCTCACCAGATGGTAGAGTTTTGTCAGGAATGGCTCTCCCAAGGCTATCAGTAGTTCGAATGGAATGTTGTCTACTCCGGGGGCCTTGTTTCGACTCAGGTCTTTCAGTGCTCTGCCACACTCTTCACGCAGTATCATATCTCCCATTTCATCTTCATCTACATCTTCTTCCATTTCCATAATATTGTCCTCAAGTACATCGCCCTTGTATAGACCCTCTATATACTCCTTCCACCTTTCTGCTTTCCCTTCTTTGCTTAGAACTGGGTTTCCATCAAAGCTCTTGATATTCATGCAAGTGGTTCTCCTTTCTCCCAAGATCTCTTTAATTTTCCTGTAGGCAGTATCTATCCTACCCCTAGTGAGATAAGCCTCTACATCCTTACGTTTGTCCTCTAGCCATACCTGTTTAGCCATCTTGCACTTCCTGTCGATCTCATTTTTGAGACGTTTGTATTCCTTTTTGCCTGCTTCATTTACTGCATTTTTATATTTTCTCCTTTCATCAGTTAAATTCAATATTTCTTCTGTTACCCAAGGGTTTCTACCAGCCGTCGTCTTTTTACCTATTTGATCCTCCGCTGCCTTCACTATTTCATCCCTCAAAGCTACCCATTCTTCTTCTACTGTATTTCTTTCCCCCATTCCTGCCATTTGTTCCCTTATGCTCTCCCTGAAACTCTGTACAACCTCTGGTTCTTTCAGTTTATCCAGGTCCCATCTCCTTAAATTTCCACCTTTTTCCAGTTTCTTCAGTTTTAATCTACAGTTCATAACCAATAGATTGTGCTCAGAGTCCACATCTGCCCCTGGAAATGTCTTACAATTTAAAATCTGGTTCCTAAATCTCTGTCTTACCATTATATAATCAATCTGATACCTTTTAGTATCTCCAGAATTCTTCCATGTATACAACCTTCTTTCCTGATTCTTGAACCAAGTGTTAGCTATTATTAAGTTATGCTCTGCACAAAATTCTACCAGGCGGCTTCCTCTTTCTTTTTTTAGCCCCAATCCATATTCACTCTACTCTCCTACTCTCGAATTCCAGTCACCCATGGCTATTAAATTTTCGTCTCCCTTCACTACGTGAATAATTTCTTTTATCTCATCATACATTTCATCAATTTCTTCATTATCTGCAGAGCTAGTTGGCATATAAACTTGTACTACTGTAGTAGGCATGGGCTTTGTGTCTATCTTGGCCACAATAATGCGTTCACTGTGCTGTTTGTAGAAGCTCACCCGTACTCCTATTTTTTTGTTCATTATTAAACCTACTCCTGCATTACCCTTATTTGATTTTGTATTTATAACCCTGTATTCACCTGACCAAAAGTCTTGTCCCTCCTGCCACCGAACTTCACTAATTCCCACTATATCTAACTCTAACCTATCCATTTCCCTTTTTAAATTTTCTAACCTACCTGCCCGATTAAGGGATCTGACATTCTACGCTCCGATCCGTAGAACACCAGTTTTCTTTCTCATGATAACGACGTCCTCTTGAGTAGTCCCCGCCCGGAGATCCGAATGGGGGACTATTTTACCTCCGGAATATTTTACCCAAGAGGACGCCATCATCATTTAATCATACAGTAAAGCTGCATGACCTCGGGAAAAATTACGGCTGTAGTTTCCCCTTGCTTTCAGCCGTTCGCAATACCAGAACAGCAAGGCCATTTTGGTTAGTGTTACAAGGCCAGATCAGTCAATCATCCAGACTATTGCCCCTGCAACTACTGAAAAGGCTGCTGCCCCTCTTCAGGAACCACGCATTTGTCTGGCCTCTCAACAGATACCCCTCCGTTGTGGTTGCACCTACGGTACGGCTATCTGTATCGTTGAGGCACGCAAGCCTCCCCACCAACGGCAAGGTCCATGGTTCATGGGGGGGGAGAAACCATGGATCACACATTTGAATATAGATGTCCTGAAATACACTCTCAGTGAACAGTTACTGAAATCAGTTACATTGCCATTGAATTTAATTTCTACTAAAAATTTCTCAACTAGGGTCTACAAATGTTCTATGACTGCCATTGATAATATATTTATAGACAGTTCTAGGCAACTAAGCCACATAACAAAACCAGTAGTAAATGGGCTATCTGACCATGATATGCAACTATCTAACATTAAATTCTGAAAATTGTCAGGGTAAAACATCTATCAGAACTGAGTACAGAAGGCCAATAAAACATTTAGGAGATTGCTCAAAGAAATTAATTGGATGGATGTTTACAGCATCCAAGACACAAATGGAGAAACAAAACATTCATTAATAAAGTTAGCAGCACCTTATTTGAAAATTGTTTCCCTCTGAAGATAACTGAAACTAAGCAGAAGCCTAATAAGAAACCATGGATCACACAAGGGACAAAGATATCATGTGAGACAAAAAGGAAACACAATCTGATGCGTAGGGACACCTTTGATACTAGCATTATAGCTCATTACAAATATTACTGCCAAATATCGAAGAAGGTTATCCAGAAATCTAAACACCTGCATTATGAGAAGAAGATAAATACATCCAGCAATAAAATAAAAACTGTATGAAATATAGTTAAGTCAGAGACAGGTAGTACCAGAAATGAGGAGGAACAAATAGCTCTAAAAATAAATGAAACCCTGGTAACAAACGCATGTTGTGTTGCAAACCATTTAAGCAAGTATTTTGTCTCTGTTACTAATAGCATGGGGTTGTCAGGTTCAGTGAATAATGCAGTGGAATATCTGAGACCAGTGCACACAAGCAACCTCAGTAAAATAGAATTGACACTTTCTTCACCCAAAGAAATGGAATCCATCATGAAGTCCTTAGAATCAAAGCATTCTATTGGTTATGCTAACATATCAACAAACTTAATAAAAGAGTGTTCATGTGAGCCTAGTCATATCTTAAGTTACTTGCGTAATCAATCACTTGTCACAGGAACATTCCCAGACTGGCTTAAATATACTGAAGTTACACCTCTCCACAAGAAAGGGAACAAAGAAATGCCGTCAAATTACCGACCGATCTCACTTTTGCCAGTATTTTCAAAAATCTTTGAAAAGGTTATGTTGAAGCATCTACTTAAGCATTTTAGTGAAAATAACATACTGTCAAAGTCACAGTTTGGGTTTCTTAAGGGTTCTGATATTGAGAAAGCTATTTACACTTACAGCGAAAATGTCCTTAATTCATTGGACAACAAATTAGAGGCAACTGGCATATTCTGTGACCTGTCAAAGGTGTTTTACTGTGTGAATCACAGCATTCTTTTAAGTAAATTAAAATATTATGGCGTCACTGGTAGTGCTGCAAAGTGGTTTCAGTCATATCTTACTAATAGAAAACAAAGGGTGTCATTACGTAAATTTCAGCAGTAGGCAATCAGACATCATCTGACTAGGAAGAAATTACAGTGGTGTTCCCCAAGGTTCCACACTACTGTTTCTTGTGTATATTAATGACCTGTCATCTGTTACATTACCAGATGCCAATTTTGTCTTATTTGCAGATGACACAAACATTGCAATAAATAGTAAATAAAATATCAATTTAGGAAGGGCAGCTAATCAAATTTTTACTGACATTAATAAGTGGTTCGTAGCCAATTCACTGTCATTAAACTTTGAAAAGATCCACTATATGCAGTTCAGAACTTCCAACAGATTTCCTTCTGGTGTGTGTGTAAAATATAATGACAGGAAATAGGAGAAGTTGAGAGTGTAAAATTCTTGGGATTACAACTTGATAATAAATTCAGTTGGGAGCAACATACTAACGAACTGCTAAAGCGCCTAAACAAGTCTGTGTCTGCAATGCGAATGATGTCGCACGTAGGAGATATAAATATAAAAAACTGGCATATTTTGCTTATTTTCACTCCATTATGTCATATGGTATCATATTTTGGGGTAACTCCACAAACAGAGAAAAAATTTTTGGAGTATAGAAGCGTATAATAAGAGTCACGAGTAGTTTAGATCCAAGAACATCATGTCGAAACCTATTCAAAGACTTGGGCATATTAACCACAGCTTCTCAGTAATTTATTCCTTAATGAAGTTTGTTCTAACTAATTCATCTCTTTTTCCAACTAACTGTATCAATACTAGGAATAAGAACAATATACATAAAGGTTTAATATCACTTACTCTTGCCCAGAAAGGAGTCCAGTATTCAGCAACGCATATTTTCAATAAGTTACGAGGAACCATTAAGAGTTTAGTTTTAGACAAGGCACAATTTAAACATAATTTCGAAAATGTTTGGTGGCCAACTCCTGCTATTCCATCCATGAGTTTCTCAACAAGTGCAGTAGACCATTTTAATGAAAATTTATTATACTTTAATTTTTGACAATACTTAGTTGTAACACCCAAGCTACTACCTACTGTGTGAACGATGGATGTATGGAAAGCAGATGTAAGTCTTAAGTCTGTAAATAGTGGAAGTTTAATTTTAAATCTTGTACATAATCTGACTGTTCTTAACTGAGGATCACTGAAATGAATAATTTACTTTAATTTTTGAGAATACTTGGTTGTAATAGCCAAGAAACTAACAAATGTCTGAATGATGGATTTAATGAAAGCAGATGTAAGTATTAAACCTGTAAATATTAGAAGTTTAAATTTAATTCATGTACATAATTTTACTGTTTATTGACTGAAGATAATTAAAATTAATGAAACTAGAGTTTTTCTAATTACATTTTTGTAATGTGTTTTTTATCCACACCCAGGAGGATTCCCTCTTTTATGGGTCTATGGCATGAATAATTAATCTAATCTAATCTATATAACGAGGCAAAGTGAATAATGTAGGCATTTCAGTATGTGTCGAGAAGTGACCGCGTCTCTAAAATCAGAGAAATCTTTGGAGAATTAGCGAGAGTCGTTCATTCCATGTACAGTTTGCGAATGGGACAGGGAAGAGAGGGAAAACTGTAGTGGCAGAAAAAGTACTCTCCGGCACAATTCATGTCGCGCCTTGCAGAGTATAGATGTAGATAGACTATGTCTACCCTAAGTAATTTCAGTTTTGTTTAATCTATACTCTTATTTGTTTTTTCATTCATCCTCTTATCATATATTCATAGTATATACTGCGCCATTTTCTGCTAAAGTAACCAGGGATGTACCTCCTGTTATTGCTCACGTGAATTCTTTCGCCGAACTGGGAAAATGGTCGGAGGAGACGGCATTTAATATGGCCAAATTTCGGATAGCCGGTGGCGCGAAAACGTGTGTTATGTACCAAAAGACTCTCAGTAAGGCCATGACGTTTGATGAGCTGGTTAACAGTCTCGTCCAGCGCTATCGTAAGCAGAATAGCGCAAGGTTTTTCAGAAAGAGACTAAGTGAATTGTTGCAGAAACACAGTGGATAAATGTAGACTTTCTCTGGCAGAACTAGGAAACTGGATACGTAGACATACGGCATAACACGCAGTGTGGAGGCCGACAAAAGCATCCTCCATTAGGCAGAGAATAAGGCTCTTTGTGTTTTTGGAAGAGGTATTTCTGTTGACATATTAAGTAGAGTCAGAATGGAGAACCAAGGTGACTTATTTGCCGCCATGAGGATCGTCATGCAACTGGAGAAAATCGACATTGCCACACAGTCAGAGCGACCATTGTGTTTTATACTCTGAGATGAAGTTTTATTGATGTCGGCATACAGGCCACATCAGGAAGCAATAAAGACAGGTGGAATGTTATGATTGTGGGGAAGTGGGCCACAAGTTGCATGATCACTGGAAGAAAGCAAAGGACAGGAAACATCCCAATAATCAGCCTTTAAATGGGAACAGGGTTGCTTCATCTGTTACATGGCATTCCCAGTAGAACAAGACAACAGTGCACAAACGAATGCGGAGACAGAATGCTGCCTGTTAGGGAAAGTGAACGGTAAGAAACATCATTTTGTAGAGGATGATAAATAAAACAAATCAAAGTATTTCTGCACAAACTCAACGATAGCTCTTTTGATGACACACACACACACACACACACACACATACACACACACACACACATACACACACACACACACACACACACACACACACACACACACACATATATATATATATATATATATATATATATTATTATTATTATTATTATTATTATTATAACGATTGTTCCCCTTTAGGAGAGCGATTGAAGTTGAATTCATAATTTCATCTTCGGATGTTTTTCTTCTTTGCTTCCCAAAACCTCCTCATCCTCTCAGAATGCTCCTTCTTCCGTTCCTCTGTACATTTTTTACCAGGCTGACGCGATGTTCTTTCCCCAAACTTCACACTTCGGATTTTATGCCGGCACTCGGTGCGATCTTCGAGATTTTTTATGTTGATCTGCTGTAGATCCCTCTGGACTTCTTTCAGCCATTCTGTGCCACGTTTACTCCTTGTTATAATATTGAATAATTTCTTTGCTGTTCTGGAGTCTTCCATCCTGTAGATGTGTGTATAAAATTTGGCTCGGCGCTTTCTGATTTCATCTGTTACTATGTTGATCTTTCTATAGAGCTCGTTTTATGGTCTCTCCATCCAGATGCCAGTTTTGTTGATTGGACCGTAAATCTTCCTGAGAATTTTTCTTTCCTGCTTTTCTATTTCCTTAATTTTAGAATGACCGTCAATCACCATTGTTTCAGCTGCATAGATTGCTTCTGGAAGAATCACTGTTGTATAGTGCCTTAATTTTGCGTCTGTCGAAATGCACTTCTTGTTGTAATGCGTCCATGTTAGCTTGTAGGCTTTCTGGAGCTTGGTGATTCTTTGTTCATTGGCAATTCGGTTTAATCCTGAGGACTGTATAGTTTCACCGAGGTATTTAAAATGGCAGACTTGTGCAATTTTACCATATTTTGTTATTAAAGGGGATTTATTTTCTGGCTGCCTTTCCATATATTGGGTTTTTTCATAAGATATCTGTAGTCCGGTTTTTTGTGAAATTTCATGTAGTTTTTCCACTGCGTGAATCGCTTCTGTTCTGTTATTGGTGATAATTGCAATATCGTCAGCGAAAGCAAGGCACTTGACTTTAATTCGGTTCTCTTTCTTGATACCAATTTGGATACCCTTTACGTGAGGTTCCCATTCCCTGATTATCTTTTCTAGAACAATACTGAAAAGGACTGGGGATAGTCCGTCCCCCTGTCGGACTCCAGATTTGATTTCGAAGGGTTCTGATACTTCGCCCATGAATTTCACTTTGGCCGTTGTTCCTGTAAGTGTCTGTTCTGTGATTTTTCGTGTCTTTCGGTCGATCCAAAATTCTTCCATGATTTTAAACAGGGTTCCACGGTCCACTGAATCATATGCTTTCCTGAAGTCGATGAATGTAACTACTGTGTTTCTGCATTTCCTCATTTGTAATATTGTCTTTAAGCACCAGATCTGTTCCGCACATGAACGTCCTTTTCTGAATCCGGCCTGGTATTCACCAATTAGTGTATCTGCTTGGAATTCTATTTTGTTTAAAAGCAATTTGGAAAGGATTTTGTAAGCGACTGGGAGCAGGGAAATTCCTCTGTAATTGTTCATATCTGTCTTGTCGCCCTTTTTGTGTAGCGGGTGAATTAGAGCGCATTTCCAGTCCTCTGGTATCTGCTCCGTTATCCATATGTCTGATATTATATGGTGTAATTTCTGCATAAGTATAGGATCGTTTAGTTTCCAGAACTCAGCAATGATCCCATTTTCTCCTGGCGCTTTGTTATTTTTCAACTGCTTGACTATCTCCATAATTTCTTCAAGATCCGGGGCATGTGAGTCTGGGTGTGTGAATACTGGAGAAGAGAAGACAAGTTTTTCTTGGGGTGGTTCGCAGTTGAGGAGGGAACTGAAATATTGGGCTAAGATTTTGCAGTTATTTTTCGTGTTGGTTTCCAAAGAGCCATCGGGTTTCTTGAAGCACAAGCTAGGCGCTTGGTATCCCTGTAAGTTTTCTCTGAAAGTCTTATAAAAATTTCTTTTATTATTTTTGATGAAATCCTGCTGGATTTCAGAGAGTCTGTTGTTGTCATATTCCCGTTTTTCTTTTCTAATTATTTTTGAGGTCTGTTTTTGGGTTTTAAGAAAGTTCTCCCAGTTTTCTTCAGTTTTGTGACTGCTAAATTTTTTCCATGCAGTTATTCGGTTGTCAACTGCCTCATCACAGGTTGCATTCCACCAGCGATGTTTCCTGTTGCGAGGGGGTTGTCCTAATTTGAGGGCTTCCTGAATTTTCTCTGTTAGTTTCTTCCAGTCTGTTGATTTTTCCTGATTAATTTGCATGATGATTTTTTCTTTGTTCAGTTGCAGATATTCCGGATCTGGTTTGGTACTTTTGGGTGGCCTTTTTAGCATTCTGTTGGGTTGGAATTTTGTTTTTATTTGGAGAAGATGATGATCTGATTCAAAGACACCTTTGCGGGTTCTGATGTTTTGAATTTCTTTTATGTTTTCTTTGGAAATTGCGACATGGTCTATTTGGTATTCACCCTGTCTAAGACTGGGTGATCTCCATGTGGTTAATTTATGTGCAGGTTTTTGAAACTGGGTACTCATTTTTTTAAGTCCAAAGTTTCTGCAGAAGTCGATTAGTTTTTCACCTTTCTTATTGGTACGTTTGTGTTTGGTGTGGGGTCCAGTGGTATCTCTGAATTTTTTTTCCTTCCCTAATTGTGCATTAAAATCGCCTACTAAGATTTTCACACGGTGCCTAGGTACTTTATTTGTTGTTTCTTCTAGTGTTTACCAGAAATTGTCCACTGTTTCAGGGTAGATTTTATTGTGGTGATTTGTGGGGGCGTGCACATTGATCAGAGTGTATGCTTTATTAGCTGATTTTACTGATAACAGGGAGACTCTTTCATTGGGAGACGTGAAGTCAATAACTGAGTCGAGTACGGAAGTGTGTACGGCGAATCCTGTAGTGGTAGTTTGTCTCTTACTTTTATGGCAGGTTTGCCCTTGTAGATCCTGTAATTCTCTGTGTTAAAGTGTCCTTCATCTGTGAATTTTGTCTCTTGCAGTGCAGTGATTTTCAGGTTAAATTTTCCCATTGCGTTGGTGAGTTGCTTTAATTTGCCTGTTTTAGTGAGGGTGTTCACATTAATTGTACCAATAAAATTTTTACGTTTCGTTTTGAGAGTGTGACGAGTTTTTGAGAAGCTCCGATTCTTCTCCGCATGGTGTCCCTGATCCCCCAGAATCCGATGATCAGGTGAATCCAGTCTATCGACTGGTGCCTGGGGTAGTGACTCTGTGGTCGTCTTTTCTATCATGCGTTCAAGTTGAATTTTAGTTTTTGTGGTGATCTCTGTTGAGACCACAGGTATACGACTCGATTTTTGAGTTCAAGAAGATTTTGTGCAGCCGCCTCAAGTAGAGGAACAGACGCTGACCACTGGCCGCCAGATGCCAGATGCTGAACAGACACCACTGGGTTTATTGGTTTTTGGTCCGCCCTGGGTATTTCATTTCCCCAGTACCACCTATATCTAGGAAGCTTTCGCCTATCCACCACCAGGGGAGGCGCCCGATGGGGGTACCAACAGCCCCACACGGGACACACACACACACACACACACACACACACACACACACACACACACACACATATATATATATATATATATATATATATATATATATATATATATATATATATATATATATATATATATATATTTTAACTACATATGTTGAATTCACGTGCTCCCATGATTTCATATCTCTACTATCTTGTGAATTTCTAAATCATGTGTGCGTGAATATATATATTCACCGGGTACCCATGATTTAGAAATACACAAGATAGGAGAGGCATGAAATTATGGGAGCACATGAACTCAACATATTTAGTTAAGAAATATTGTCGATGATAATAGAACGCATCAAAGTACTTCTGTACAAACTCAACAATAGCTATTTTGATGATACACTATTATACAATATGGTAAATGTTCTTCATGTATTTCTTCATTAATGTCGACACTGCAGTCTTCATAACATGGCTTGCGAAGACATGTGGATGAGGTATTCAGTGATGGTGGCAGCTTAGAATGATTACCATGAGAGTGTGACATCTGGCCTCTGTATACAGTCCCATGACTGATAAGGTTTATTAGCAGACTAGGTTAGCAGAGCCTTGATGTGCTTTACGTATGGACTCATGGTTATAGTGTAGAGTCGATCCCTTTTAGCTGAAGTAATTGCATATCAGCATTGCCTGTTTTGGACCCTGCTGTATTAACTTCAAAGACGATAATGTGCTGTCAGAATGGATGTACACTACTGACCATTAAAACTGCTACACCAAGAAGAAATGCAGATGATCAACGGGTATTCATTGGACAGATATATTATACTAGAACTGACATTTGATTACATTTTCACGCAATTTGGGTGCATTGATCCTGTCGTGTGGAGAGGGGCGGCTATGTCAGTCGACCCTCTGTGCGTCTAATGTCTACGGTCAGCTACGGAACTCTACCCTTCAGTGCCAACTTCCGGGCCATCACTGATGGAGACCAGAGGGCATCATTAATCTGCTGACCCACTGGAGGCTTGACCAGAGGAGCCAAGAAGCTGTTCGCCATCCACCATCATGAGGGGGAGCCACTGTTACTGCTCGCCCCATTCCTGCAGCTGACCCTGATGCTGCCGGCCTCTGTCTCGCGATTGGAGGACGTGGGTCGAACTGTGCCTGGCAACGAGTACTTCAACCTGGGCTGGAGGGCAAGTCTCCTGAGCACATGCCTTCAACGCCGAAGGAGATCATCTTACAGAGCTACTGTCCATCACTGTAAAGGGTGAGCAGCACCAGCTACGACAACAGGGGACACCGACCGACTGTGACGGAACGGCTGTCACGCGAGCCGCCCACTATGCAGCAGTACTACGCAGGCGACGTATTCCTGCCACTGCTCACACACCACTGGTCCGACTGAGCTGCTATCGCCCTGGAAAGACAATTCTGTATTTCTGAGCAATAAATATGTCACTGTGAATGTGGTTTCTTGGCGCTCTAGAGCTAAACAGAGCTGCCTGCTTGGCACAATCCTGACCACTGCAGGAGTCTTCCACGGGACACCTATAGTAGTTAGTTTTGCCACATCCAATATAACTTCTTTATTCCAGATTGAAATTTCACTCTGCAGCGGAGGGTGCGCCGAATTGAAATTTCATGCTAGGAAAAACTACTGTCAGAAGTGTAGCTGTCATGAGGGGGGGGGGGGGGCGTTCGTGACTCCTGCCTTATTATAAATAATTTGAAGGACCTGTTGATGATGGTTAAGCTTGACTGAGTTCGCAACTCATTCTTTTACAGCAACATAAAGGATTTTTAATTGAAAAATATAGTCCAGTTAGTAGAGCATTTATCCACAAAAGGCTGTCTAGGTTCGAGTTTTAATCTCCCAAAAAGTTTCAAAGTCTTTATTATCTGAGAAAATATGATCAGTTTTGTTTTAAGTATCATTTGGTTTCTGAAATTCCATTTTTAGAAGTATATGTTACGAGTTCCGGTTAATCATTTTCACTAAATAAAATTCCAGTCAAATAGTTCAACTGTAACATTATAGTTTCGCACTACAAAAAAGCATGAAATGTTTATAAGTGAGGAGCTCATACAGGCACATCATATCAGACACGTTACAGGAGGTGTCAAGAAGCATGTAAAACTACACACATCAAAAAAAGTTTTGCATCACTTCGGTTCCGAGAGATCCGGAACCTGTACAGAAAATTGGAATAGACATCAACATAAACATCATTTCCGCCCATTTTACTGCTCATGAAAACTACACTTTGCATGTTGTACCACCATACAGCGAGACCTTCAGATGTGGTGGTCCAGATTTCTGTACACACCGGTACCTCCAATACCATGCCTTGATGCATGCCTGTATTCGTCGCGGCGTACTGTCCACAAGTTCATCAAGGCACTGTTGGTCCAGATTGTCCCACTCCTCATCGACGATTTGGCGTAGATCTCTCAGAGTGTTTGGTAGGTCACGTCATCCATAAGAAGCCCTTTTCAATCCATCCCAGGCAGGTTCGATAGGGTTCATGTCTGGAGTACATGTTGGCCACTTTAGTCGAGCAATGTCGTTATCCTGAAGGAAGTCATTCACAAAATGTGAACGATGGGGGCGCGAATTGTCGTCTATGAAGATGAATGCCTACCCAATATGCTGCCGATATGGTTGCCCTATCGGTTGGAGGATGGCATTCTTGTATCGTACAGCCGTTACAGCGCCTTCCATGACCAACAGCGGCGTACGTCGGCCCCACATAATGCCACCCCAAAACAGCGGGGAACCTCCAACTTGCTGCACTCGCTGGCCAGTGTGTCTAAGGCGTCCAGCCTGACCAGGTTGCCTCTAAACACGTCTCCGACGATTGTCTGGTTGAAGGCATATACGACACTCATCGGTGAAGAGAACGTGATGCCAATCCTGAGCGGTCCATTCGGCATGTTGTTGGGTGTCGTTGTTGCAACGATGGACCTCGCCGTGGACGTCGGGAGTGAAGTTGTGCATCATGCAGCCTATTAGGCACAGCTTGAGTTGTAACACGACGTCCTGTGGCTGCACGAAAAGCATTATTCAACATGGTGGCTTTGCTGTCAGGGTTCCTCCGAGCCATAATCCGTAGGTAGCGGTCATCCACTGCAGTAGTAGCCCTCGGGGGGCCTGAGCGACACATGTCATCGGCAGTTCCTGTCTATCTGTATCTTCTCCATGTCCGAACAACATCGCTTTGGTTCACTCCGAGACGCTGGACACTTGCTTTGTTGAAAGCCCTTCTTGCCACAAAGTAACAATGCGGACGCGATGGCACCGTGATATTTGCCGTCTAGGCATGGTTGAACTACAGACAACACGAGCCATGTACCTCCTCCCTAGTGGAGTGACTGGAACTGATCGGCTGTCGGAGCTCCGCCGTCTAATAGGCGCTGCTCATGCATGGTTGTTTACATCTCTGAGTAGGTTTAGTGACATCTCTGAACAGTCGAAGGGACTGTGTCTGTGATACAATATCCACAGTCAACATCTATCTTCAGGAGTTCCGGGAACCGGGGAGATGTAAGCCTTTTTTTATGTGTGTATAATAGGAGAACTGAGTTTTGGTCAGATGTCAGTAAAAAGAGAGCCTTAACTTTGTACAGGACGCACACTTCGTTTACTGTACAGATTGTTTCAAATAAGGTGCAACATACAAAACAATAAGAGAAAAAAGTATATATTTTGACAGGTAAACTTAACAAACGTGGCTCTTCCTGCCGAGTTACTAATGTTTTCCAGAGTGTTACAGAAACGAGTTACAATCCTTTACTTAGAACAGTATTTTTGTCTGTGATACAGCTCATATATTTAAACCACCTGTTACAAATCAGTCTAAACAAAATTTTTATCAATTTCAGTTACGGAACATGAAACGTTCAGAGTTTTAGCGGTGAATGAAACATGCTATGCATAATTGACCATGTTCAGTTGTATGCTCATGTGATGGATTGTACATTTCAGTGAGACATTCAAAGGAGTGCTCATTTCCTTGAATGCATAAGCGAGTGCGCCATCTCAACAACCTGCACACGAGATTTAAATTCGCTTATGTAAGTTGATTTATTAGTTTTACTCAATAATATAAATTATATGGCAAGATATAAAGGTTTAATTTATGTTCTGATATATTATGTATTGAAAATATATGTAATATAGGTATCGCAATAAGTCAGTGTTGAACATCTGAACTTCAGTGTTACTACTCTCTTATGTTGGTATTTCGACATACCTTGCCTGTTATATAAATTGACTGAGCACTACACTCCAATTCAATTGTGTTTGTGGGTTTTATGACGTCGAGTCATATACGACATATAGTTTTGAGGCTGAGGTCATCCGATTATAAAAAGCAGTATATTATGCTTCTGCTTCTGGGTCCATCTGCTTCCCTTACTTCCAAAACATTAATTATACGTATATTATACATACTTCGCAATAATCGAAATTTGGTACGTACCATTTTAAGCTTTAATGTCAGTACTAAACCATGATAAAATTATAGTATTAAAATAATGTCCTCCTCTTCGAAAAAATGATTTTTTTTGTATTATATTTAGGCTTACGCCACGATGACGGAATAGTCAAAACTAACTGCTGCAAAACAAACTTATATAGAAGCTCTTTTATGGTATACGTAAAATATCAGACACTTTAATGGATGCAAGACTGTCGAAGAAATAAAAACCATCAAATTTTAATTAACTAGTACACGCCTTTCGGGCTATTTCAATACTTCAGACGGTTCGAATCAAATAATTGAAACAAAGCAATTTCATTAAACATCTCAGTGAACATAAAGTCGAGATCAGAAAATATACCTGACGTCACATAATCCCGTTACCCGCTACATTTCCTCTTGTTGTGTACTTTCAGTGTCCGCTACTGCCATGGGTAGATGCACACTGCCGGAGCAGCTGTAACACTGGACTACAGTCAGAGAGATGTGCATTTCAGTTGCGGTTATAAAATACGAAACCATTAAAGATGCTTTGCCATGAATGTTCCATCAAAAAAACTTTGAAATAACCTAGTGTGGATGAGCAGCTCATCAGGGTAAAAATAACGACGCCGTCATTGTAAAAAGACATTACTTTCGGAGTTACTGTCATCATCCCTACTGACTTGAACTGCCAAAATCAAACAGTTTGGAGACAGTTAGTTTCAAGCCCCGTCTACCCATCTACCCCGTCTAAACCCCCCGCCCCCCCTCCCCGTCTACCGATACACAGATTTACTAGATGAATGCTCACATGGTTCCTTTGAGAAGGACACGACCGGTTTCCTTCTCCATGAGAGCCCTATCCGTTCCGTATAATGGACATTAAATCAAAACCTCCTTCCGTACTGCTTTCCCTATTTCCCTTCCTCCTTCCATATCTCATTTTACAACGAAATGAATCTGTGAATTCCAAGCAACGCGATACATACAATGAGGCTCTTAAAAACGTGCTCTCCAAACTAAAGTAATTAATATTTTAGTAGCGAAGAAAAGTCACCGAAAGGATTTAATGTCCTGCTTTAGCTAAGACAATATTGTAGAAGCTCCTTGAACTGAATTTCTTAATTGGAAAGACTCTGGTCACCAATACTGGTGGATGCCAACTGTTACCTTCGAACTACACCGCCTAAAAAAAAAAGGTGAAACACTCAGAAGCAGATGAGGAAGCACAATCAGACTTCACAGGGTGTTATTTCAATGATCAAAAATCGAGTATGAGCCCACTCATCGGTGTGACATTACAGCCTCCTTTGGCCTCGATGCATGCTCTAACTCTGACGGGGAAGGTGTCATAAAGCAGTTGCATCCTTTTCTGAGACAAGCTGGCTCACAACGATTGTAGCTGATCGTCGATAGTTTGGATAGCAGTACAGGAACGAAGCTGATGTCCGAGATGCTCCCACACATGTGCTATGTGTGACAGATCTGGGGACCTAGCTGGCCACAGAGTACATCAGCATCACGCAGGCAGTTCATAGACACACGTGAACTGTATGGACGAGAATCGCATTAGACGATTCAGGATCTCCGCGACGTGCCGTTGTGGCGTCAGAGTTCCTTAGTCACCACCAGCCGTAGCCTGAAGTCATACGCGATGGCTCACCACACCACCACTCCAGGTGTAACAGCGCTGTGCCTCTTGAAAACATTGGAAGAATGGGACCTCTCCCTACGTCACACTGTACCTGCCAGCGATGGTCATTCGGCGCAGTGCAGAACCGTGGTTCATTGCTGAATACAATGCGATGACGTTCATTAGTAGTTCATACTTCTCAGCTACGATACCATACCAAACGCAGCAGTCCGTATTGTGGTATATGGGACAGTCTGGCTACTTCTAGTCGCTCACCGATTGTGCGGAATGACACTCAATGTTGCGGGAAGTCCATTACTTGTTGCCAAATGGCAGGAGCAGATATGTAGAGTTATGATATGCTTGGTGCATACTACAGCGGTCGTCCCTTGTGTCCGACCGGAACCTTGACGACGAGAATGCCTGCTCTCACGTGACCATTGCCACTTCCAAATGGCCCACAAATCTGCATATTGCACGATTCCACCAGCAGGTCATAAGGAGACCGACAATGAGGCCACTCTGCAACTCTTTATGGAGCTTATAACGCTATCTTCCACGTGTACGTGGTGTGTCCTTGTCCCTCACACTGTTCACTGTTCACTGTTCCCACCCCTTATGTACCCTACCAGGCCTGGTAACCACACTAAACACAAAGAACACTAATTCCCTTTGGTAACCGTTTTACATATCACAAAGAATTGCAACTCTAATCATGTACATAACCGTCGATGATGTGTACAGGGATACATATTGACATCTGACCACAACTTCTAGGAGCTCCATTTTTTTCCTCAGTCAGATAAAGATCAATTATCTACCATAAATACGGAAAGTGATTTAAAAAATTATATTTGCAGATGATATGTCTCACTGTGAGAAACGTCGAATGTACTGCGCATTGTTTTACAAATGGCGCACAACAGAACAAGTTCGTAATAAATCTGACTTGATTTTGAAAACACTGCAGTAACATCATATCCCCTCTAACTCGTAAAGTTTCATTCTGTTTCTTCCTCCCCTTCTGGGAGCGTCACATTGTATCAGTAAGTGTATCGAGAAAAGCAATGGACCCTGAGTGGAACCCTGTGGCACCCATCTCTCTGTATCCCCTCTCAGCATCCCATCGACGTTCAGATTTGTTCCCTTTCTGGTGACACTGTAGGTTAACCTCTGTTTCCTGATTTCTACATGCTAAGTGAACCATTGTTCAGCATTTCCCTTTGGTTACATAATGCTTCAACTTATAAAATAACATGGTTCACTACATTAAATTATGTTGTTTATTCAAAGAAGATAGGTACTGCAATTACACTATCATTGAGCCCTTGGACTGCCCCATACAGGAAAGAAAAAATTGGATTTTCTGTTTCTCCTCCATTGTTGAAACGAAATTGCAAATTCGGCAACAAATTATGTATACTGTGTTGTGTTACCACACTCTTATACATTGCCTTCTGGAAAACCTTCGAAAGCGTTGTAACTAAGGATATTGTCGTATAAGTGTCTATATTTTCTCTTTCGTCCTTTTTATAAAATGGTTTTACAAGGGACTCCGTTACTCTAATCCGTCAAATCGTAATAGTCTTTCGTTCTGTCAACGTCTTACATATTGCGCCACTTTGCTCAGTAAGGAAGAGACTGAGTTAGGGGAAGATAATATCTTATAAAAAATAATTGAACACCGAGTTCAGCATTCTAGAAATCTGAGGATTTTCCTGATGAGATTGCGATCCCAGTGCCCCCACCCCTTTTAAGTTAATGAGGACGTTCTTAACACACTCGTTCTCTTTATGAACCGTATCGAATATCATGGGGCTTTCTTTTAGGTTCCTCTTCCTGGCTCAGAGTCACTTATAAGTATGACATCTTACGACAAATTGTTGGTCATGAGTACAAAGAAGATATTTTAGCCATCTCTATGCTACGATTAAGTATTCTTTCCTAGAATACAGAGAAAAATATTCTTCAAATGAGTCTGCCACCTACAAAGTCGTGTTTATTGTAGCTTCCAGTTTATTTTCTCTTGTAATTAAGGTTGTTCTCACACTCGGTAGCTCATAGGATAAGTGCAGGATTACAAATCCTTATCTTGAGCATTCGATTCTTACTCTATCCTAGCAATTTTTTTTCCTTTGCTTAACCCTTATTTTACCTACCTCTGTCATTTATTTGTAAGTGTAAAAAATCGGCTCTTGCTGGGAATGTCACCTCGAAGTCGGAGGAAGGAGAGAGCATACTACTTCCAATAGGACGTACCTTAGTAAAGGAATGCGGTGATCAAAGCAACCATCGTGCCAAGGACAACTTTACTTCCTTTTATCACTGCAGAGATATCCGACCGGAAAATACCTGGTTTGAACACTCGACATATGTCCTGCAGTACCTCATCACTATAGGTCGTGTCGATTCGCTAGGTGAAAGACTAAATCTCTCCACTGCGTCTCATAGTCTCATAGAGTGAAGGAATGTAACATTCAATTATTATTGGTTTTTACGCCTTAGGTTTACTCCAGTTAAGGAGTATTTATCATCAGACGCGTTTCGCTTTTATTTAGAAAACATTTTCTGTGATCATTGTGGAAATGTCGATACATAATATGCCTCTATATTTTGGTACTGACAGATTGAAACAAGTAATTACTTATAAATTTGGTGAACAATTTATCGTAAGTAAACTGTACGCTAATTTTATAAGGAAATACTGTTTTTTATTCCGTAAGTATCGATATTTAAAGCGTATTATGTACCCATATTTCCTGAATGGCCACAGAAGATGCTTTCTAAAGAAAAGCGCAACGAATCTGGAAAAAATTACTCTTTAACAGCAGTTAGCTTAAGATGGAAAAACGAATAACAATTGACTGTAACAGCTGCTGCGAAAGATGGCAATAAAAAACGTAAAATATAACTCCGTCTGTTGATGAATTCCTCGAATGGACAAGTTACGATCAGTGGCCGTATAGTGCTGTCAGGTGGAATATATAATGCGGCTACATAAGCGTACTTGAAATTACATAGCGGGTCACAGAGTGGCCACCGCAAACTTACTCCTCCAGGACTTTGTCCCCTGCTTAGTCAGTTGGCAGTGTTGAGAATACCGGAATCACGGATTTCTATTCTGAGTGGGCTTCGACATCGAGCCTGATTCAAGCTGTATCTCTGTAATGTTGCATCTGAAAGCTGTCCAATCCATTAATTTTCTCATTCACTTCTCGCTACATTTGCTTCTGCCTAGGAACACCTTGATTCTTATTGCAATTCGTGACCTAATATACGCCGATAAGCCTAAATATGAAGACCACTATCCACCCGAGATAGGGTACGGCCTGGTAGCGTTTCGGTCATCTGCAGTGGTGAGGAAAGCATATAAGCAGAGCATAGACGAATCGGAAATCGTTCCAGCGACGTTGCGGCCGCAAATGGAAAAACCTGCTGACGTAAGCGGGTTTGGCAAAGGGTAAATTGTTGTGGCTGATCGCCTGGGAACGACAATCTAGGATAAGGCATAGCTGGTCGGCAGTTGTCGTTAACATCTATAGAACGTGTTTGAGGACGGGGAGGTCACGTATACACGACAAGCGATGTCCACAAATAATCATACAATGTGAAGGCCTGAGGCTTGTCCGCTCTCTAAAGCGGAGGGTTGACGGCAATATGTAGCATATCTGATGACAAAGTGTAACATTACTATCGATGTTACCTATATTTGCCTTATCTAACTTCTTTGTCTGTTTTTACTAAAGGTGACTTCTGTATCACCAAGCTTTTTGATGTAACATCTATGGAAATGTTTTATGTCAATGTAATTAAGCTATGGATGCAGTTTTAAAAATAACGTAATGTGAAAGAATGGAAATGTTAAAGCTGTACTTGTAATAACTTGGAGAGAAATCCTTCAGCAACCAAAATGACTTCGTAGGAATAGAAAAGTTGGATTTGGCACACCGCGCACTCCGCGCCTAGTATAAGACCACCGCGGCGCTCGGGGGCCACAGCACAGTTGCGACACCTGACGATGGGCGTATGAGAGCCCGAAACCGGTCGTGATAATAAAAGAAATTTACAACTGAAGTGGTATTTTCAACCTCTGGGAAAAATAAGTTTGTTTATAGCGAGAATTTATAATGCCCAGGTTATATGACAATAGAGGTAGAAGTACCGTGCAAGATTTCTGAGAATACAAGTACCAAAACTGTCGCACTTAAAGAAGTAGAAGATCCGAAACCGAGCTTATATGAGAGCTTTGCAAATAAACTGTCGGAGGATTCGAAGAGCTACATAGGAAGCAGCCATAAAAGCTTTTCTGCGTGTCTAGAAAAGGTACAGGATGAAGATCAGTAGCGAAGTAATCGGGATTATCCCCAGAACAATAACAATACTAGAGGTAGTCACAGTGACAGTGATAGGTATAAATTTTGTCGGATGTGCCTTCAGCGGTCCGTACCGCGGCTATATAAATAAGAGCACTGCGAGCTGGAGTCAGGCCCCAGTTCTCTTCTAGATTCGTATCAGCGCGCACTCCGTGTCGGAAGCCGCGTCGCGTCTGTGCAGTTGCCAGGAACAGCCTCGGATGCCGTATTACGTAACTCGGTATGCACGTTAACAATGAGGTCGCATTGTGGTAAAGTGTTACTTCCGGAACGACCTCAGTGATTTATTCTCCGTTTGCGTATGTCGTATTTTCACATGTCGCCACAGGACAGACCTTCCACCACTACTAGTGTGGCGTTTGATGAGTATTAACATCAAATTTTTGCAAGCATTCACTCTGAACAGTTACATCGATAACGATTGTCGAACAGTTTCGTAATCTAGGGATAATAGGATCCATGCAGTAGACTCTGCACAGCTCTGACAGTGCAAGGGCTGATAGTAGCGTTGCTTGGGTAAACTTTTGTCTGGAACTTTACACTTTATCGTTTTCAGAATATAGTAAAAATTGTTATAGAAAACTGCCTGTTCTATGAATCTCAGACATCATCCTAAATCCTCAGAGTCATGAACTTCAATGATCAATAACTTTATTTCTCCATCAGAGTGGGCACAGTGAACTCTAATTACAGGCATCACGTTTTTGCTAATCACTTTCTGGTTGCCAACATTGTAGTTAGAGAGCCTGTGTTGAGAACGGCAACAATAGAAATTTCCACCCGCCGCCCCACAGCCTAGGTGTAGATCATTGCTGCCAGATCGACAACGAGACTGAGGAGAGCATGGAAGGAACACTGAGTGTGAGTGCCTGGCGAGATAACAAAGGCAGAGGCTTGGATGGAAACAACCTTCCTCTGTGGAAAGGTTTGGAGAGATACAACGCTGCCTAAATGCAAGCAACATGTACTCTGACGTGAGCTTTGTTCCTACGAAAGCCACACACAAGCACAATAACAATGGTTTTTGCGAAAGTGTTCGACACTTGGCACTTCTACCGCGAACTATTCAAAGCAGCTTATGAAGAGATAAAGAATGTCCACCGAACTGGACCGGGGGCGGACATATTACGGCAAGGATCAACGGAGGCTTAGATTCGCCACAGGAAGACGAAGAAATGCGTTTCTGTGACTCAGTGTGCAGAATAGCGGGAACTGTCATCGGACCATACGAAATTCAACAATTGCGAAACAATCCCTTAAGACTAATGGGATGGAGCAAGAAAATTATGGAAAGCTGTTCAACTTATCGAGGTGAACAACCGACTACAATGAAGAGTACACAACAACTACGAGGAAAATGCCATAACAACGGATAAACGATATCGACGTTAAACAGGTCTCGAATCCTAATTCCCGGTCCAGAGAAGAACGAATACTCAAGTAAGAAGGCAGCAAGAAGCACCAAGAACAGAAGACACAATGCAGAAGATTTGGAAGAAAGAAGAGCCTGGGCAAGGAGAAATCAAGAAACCTTTTCAAGTCCCTTCCCATAAATGACCATTATTACATTTAACTACCAACAAGTATCCTATTCAACTATTCTAACAGCATTAATATTCGATATTCTTTATGGAAAATTGCAACACCCTCAGATGTCATACCGAGAAATGAGAGATAACAACTCCTATGGAAATCTAACGACGAAACGACCAACGATGAACCGCCATAAGGATTCTACGAATGTTGAATCGAAAAAGTTTAGTCTGCAAAAGTAGATCTCCAATACAACAGCACCATAGGCATATGCATCACGGAACAAAGACTACGGCGCATTGACGACCTTCAGAAACCTTTCTCTCTGCCAACCGTCATTCCGTACTCAACGCAAACATAATGAGGCACGGGCTGACCGTCATGCCATACTCAATGGAAATACTGTGAGATGCATACCAAGTGTCATCCCATACTCAACGGAGACACGGTGAAGCACACAGCCGACCGTCATTCCACGTTTGACGGAAACAAGTCGAAACACTTGAAGAAGAAATGTGAACCATGTTAAAGATAGGAGAAAGAACTGTCTGTGACAGACTACTGTCTGAACAAAAGGGAAACGATTTAAATTTTTATTGTGTTAAAAAATATGTAAATGTAAAATTTTCTATGTGTTAGCTATAGATCTTTACTAACGATGTTTTTTGTAGTTTATCTTGACGGATCTATAATACACTCCTGGAAATTGAAATAAGAACACAGTGAATTCATTGTCCCAGGAAGGGGAAACTTTATTGACACATTCCTGGGGTCAGATACATCACATGATCACACTGACAGAACCACAGGCACATAGACACAGGCAACAGAGCATGCACAATGTCGGCACTAGTACAATGTATATCCACCTTTCGCAGCAATGCAGGCTGCTATTCTCCCATGTAGACGATCGTAGAGATGCTGGATGTAGTCCTGTGGAACGGCTTGCCATGCCATTTCCACCTGGCGCCTCAGTTGGACCAGCGTTCGTGCTGGACGTGCAGACCGCGTGAGACGACGCTTCATCCAGTCCCAAACATGCTCAATGGGGGACAGATCCGGAGATCTTGCTGGCCAGGGTAGTTGACTTACACCTTCTAGAGCACGTTGGGTGGCACGGGATACATGCGGACGTGCATTGTCCTGTTGGAACAGCAAGTTCCCTTGCCGGTCTAGGAATGGTAGAACGATGGGTTCGATGACGGTTTGGATGTACCGTGCACTATTCAGTGTCCCCTCGACGATCACCAGTGGTGTACGGCCAGTGTAGGAGATCGCTCCCCACACCATGATGCCGGGTGTTGGCCCTGTGTGCCTCGGTCGTATGCAGTGCTGATTGTGGCGCTCACCTGCACGGCGCCAAACACGCATACGACCATCATTGGCACCAAGGCAGAAGCGACTCTCATCGCTGAAGACGACACGTCTCCATTCGTCCCTCCATTCACGCCTGTCGCGACACCACTGGAGGCGGGCTGCACGATGTTGGGGCGTGAGCGGAAGACGGCCTAACGGTGTGCGGGACCGTAGCCCAGCTTCATGGAGACGGTTGCGAATGGTCCTCGCCGATACTCCAGGAGCAACAGTGTCCCTAATTTGCTGGGAAGTGGCGGTGCGGTCCCCTACGGCACTGCGTAGGATCCTACGGTCTTGGCGTGCATCCGTGCGTCGCTGCGGTCTGGTCCCAGGTCGACGGGCACGTGCACCTTCCGCCGACCACTGGCGACAACATCGATGTACTGTGGAGACCTCACGCCCCACGTGTTGAGCAATTCGGCGGTACGTCCACCTGGCCTCCCGCATGCCCACTATACGCCCTCGCTCAAAGTCCGTCAACTGCACATACGGTTCACGTCCACGCTGTCGCGGCATGCTACCAGTGTTAAAGGCTGCGATGGAGCTCCGTATGCCACGGCAAACTGGCTGACACTGACGGCGGCGGTGCACAAATGCTGCGCAGCTAGCGCCATTTGACGTCCAACACCGCGGTTCCTGGTGTGTCCGCTGTGCCGTGCGTGTGATCATTGCTTGTACAGCCCTCTCGCAGTGTCCGGAGCAAGTATGGTGGGTCTGACACACAGGTGTCAATGTGTTCTTTTTTCTATTTCCAGGAGTGTATTTTCTTATATTGAATCCTTTTCTAACATGTTTAAGTTCATGCAAAACCTAATATTAATAGTTTTGGAGGGTTAAGATTCTGGTGTAATGTGTCCATTAAAATATATAGGATAGATAAACATGAATGGGTTTAGCTAATCCAGGATGTCAATGTAAATTTTGTAAAGTAATTAGTAGGATTAGAAATTCAGTGTTTGTGAAAGTCAAACTGAATAATTTATGTAAAGTCATGATGTGTAGAATTAAGATTTTTGGAGAATATAAAGAGGTTCAGAAGTAGGATTATGCCTGTAAAATCATGAAAAAGTTGAGTCATAGCTTGTAAAGTTTAATTATAAGAATTCAACACATGTTCTATTATGAGTAACACAAAAGCTAGAAAAAGCAACAGTTATTATAAAAAGGGGAGGATAACACTGAATGAAGGTTTCTTCAACTTCAATACATATCCATCATCATTTAACATAAATTAGCTAAACAAAACAGGACACTCTCCAAAAAAGGAAATTTTTGAGACAATACAAATTTACAAATATATACTCTTAGATTAGTTCAATAGAATTGTGCAATATAAAAGAAGGAGACTGAATCGAACCACTGTTTAAATTATAGAAAATATTAAAATAGGAAGTTGGTCAGTAAATATGTCAATTGCTACAGTCAGCAGTTGCAAACAATTTTGCACTGACTTCAGTCAATTTCTGAACCATTGATTGACCCAGCACAAAACTGAAGGTGGAAGGAGGAGGATATGTAAGTGGCAGAATAAATGAAGGTCAGATTCGCACCTTACATGAGAGCTCTATACATCTCAACGAGAAGGAGAATATGACACCTAACGATATTCGGCGGTTATGAGCAAATTTGCCTATCAGTATGTAATGCAAAGAGGGATGACAGTCAATCGACGGTAATTAACACACTGTTCCTATATAATGTGGCCGAGCAGTTCTAGGTGCTTACGGTCGCAGGTTCGAATCCTGCCGCGGGCACGGATGTGTGTGATGTCCGTAGGTTAGTTAGGTTTCAGTAGTTGTAGGTTCTAGGGGACTGATGACCTCAGAAGTTAAGTCCCATAATGCTCAGAGCCATTTGAACCTATATAATGCATGTCTTTGAGCAGAAGGTGGAACAAGTAGCTCGAGTCGTTTGAGTTTGAAGGCCAGAGGGACAAGGGCAGAAGCGTAGGTGTGCCACAGGGGTCACCACAGAAACCACTTAAAGGGGTGGCAGGCGGAAAGTCAATGACCCAACCAGGTGACTCAGGTGGCAGAAACGCGTGTAGTTTCACATCTACAGAGGGACAGAGGAAAAGCTTTAGAAAGCTGCGTTTCGGAATTCCAAAGGGATACGAACAAAAACCAGTGGCGCATTTCGATTACGTGTCCAGCGAGTGCAAACACACGTGAAGGTCAATCTATTTTAGACTCTAAAACAGGCACAAAACGTCCGATTGGCGGAAATGCACTAGGAAGGAGAAAGTAGTGCTGTTTCATTGCAGTTTAATAGAAGGGACATTGCAATTGGTAGAGAGACTTTCCACAAAATAAGAGGAACGCTCCTATTGGTCGAAAAAGGCCGTGACATGAAGAACGAATGAACCCAGGGGTGGGGAGGCAGTTCGGCCATGAGTAAGACAAGAGAGAAATTTTTGGGGAACTGTTCTCTGAACTGACGTCAAGTGCAGAATGGAACGCTTAACGCTTTGTACGATACAGAGAAGAAATTTGTGTGAACACAGCGTTCACAGTGGCTGAAATGTAGCTAGAAGTTAGCTGTATCAAAGCTTAGCTCCAACTGTGGAGAAAATAACCAGCCAATTAGTTAATTGTTCTTGTGAGAACTGAGACGGCACTATAATATATACACTGCTCCAACCATGCTCTTGTATATAACCACATACTAAAACTAGGGTTGAGTACATGTTTTCTCACATAACGAGAAACAGGGAAAGTTTCTGCTGGAAAATTCAGCAAAGGTTTTATAGGAATTTCAACGGAAGAGAGCGGTCTAGCAGACGGCAGCTTGTCGCAACTTAAGGTAAATACCGAGTGTACAGGCATAAACTTGATGGTTAATACTGTAGCCACAATAAAGAACATAGCCTATCCAACACAACAGTAAAAAGACTGAATGTAAAGCATAATTGTTTTTCAAAAATATTGCTTCTAACAGCTGCAGTCTATGTCCACATTCAGATCTACACTCCATCAGCCACCTGACGGTTTACGGCGGAGGGTACTTCTGGAACTAATGTGTAGTCCTCCATTCTCTGTTCCATTCGCAAAAAGCGCTTGGGAAGAATGATTGTTGGTAGACCGTATTAGTTCTAATTTATCGAATTTTCTATTTTTGGTAATTTCACGAAACACATGTAGAAGGAAGTAATATGTTGTCCAACTGTTCACGGAAAGCACTCTCTCGGAATTCTTATAGCAAACCTCTCTGTGATGGGCAACGCCTCTCTTGTAATGTCTGCCACTGGAGGTTATTTATCATCTCCGCGACCCTCCCGTGTCGACTAAACAATCACGTGACGAAACTAACCGGTCTTCGTTGGATTTTGTCTATCTCTCTTCTTAATCCAACCTGGTTACGTTTCCAGACTAATGTGTCACCCTTAAGAATCTGTCGAACAAGCCCCTTGTAAGCCACTTCGTTCGTGGATGAATTGCATTCCCTTAAGATTCTTCCTGTGAATCTCAACCTGGCGTCTGCTTTTCCTACTATTTGTTTTATGTGCTTACTCCATTTAATGTCACTCCTAATAGTTACTTCTAGATATTTTACAACAGTTACTGTTTCCAGCCCCCCCCCCCCCCCCCATGAACCATGGACCTTGCCGTTGGTGGGGAGGCTTGCGTGCCTCAGCGATACAGATAGCCGTACCGTAGGTACAACCACAACGGAGGGGTATCTGTTGAGAGGCCAGACAAACGTGTGGTTCCTGAAGAGGGGCAGCAGCCTTTTCAGTAGTTGCAGGGGCAACAGTCTGGATGATTACCTGATCTGGCCTTGTAACAATAACCAAAACGGCCTTGCTGTGCTGTTACTGCGAACGGCTGAAAGCAAGGGGAAACTACGGCCGTAATTTTTCCCGAGGGCATGCAGCTTTACTGTATGATTAAATGATGATGGCGTCCTCTTGGGTAAAATATTCCGGAGGTAAAATAGTCCCCCATTCGGATCTCCGGGCGGGGACTACTCAAGAGGATGTCGTTATCAGGAGAAAGAAAACTGACGTTCTACGGATCGGAGCGTGGAATGTCAGATCCCTTAATCGGGCAGGTAGGTTAGAAAATTTGAAAAGGGAAATGTATAGGTTAAAGTTAGATATAGTGGGAATTAGTGAAGTTCGGTGGCAGGAGGAACAACACTTCTGGTCAGGTGACTACAGGGTTATAAACACAAAGTCAAATAGGAGTAATGCAGGAGTAGGTTTAATAATGAATAGGGAAATAGGAACGCGAGTAAGCTACTACAAACAGCATAGTGAACGCATTATTGTGGCCAAGATAGATACGAAGCCCACACCTACTACAGTAGTACAAGTTTATATGCCAACTAGCTCTGCAGATGACGAAGAAATTGAAGAAATGTATGATGAAATAAAAGAAATTATTCAGATAGTGAAGGGATACGAAAATTTAATAGTCATGGGTGACTGGAATACGAGTGTAGGAAAAGGGAGAGAAGAAAACGTAGTAGGTGAATATGGATTAGGGCTAAGAAATGAAAGAGGAAGCCCCCTGGTAGAGTTTTGCACAGAGCACAACTTAATCATAGCTAACACTTGGTTTAAGAATCATGATAGAAGGTTGTATACATGGAAGAATCCAGGTGATACTAAAAGGTATCAGATTATATAATGGTAAGACAGATTTAGGAACCAGGTTTTAAATTGTAAGACATTTCCAGGGGCAGATGTGGACTCTGACCACAATCTATTGGTTATGACCTGTAGATTAAAACTGAAGAAACTGCAAAAAGGTGGGAATTTAAGGAGATGGGACCTGGATAAACTGAAAGAACCAGAGGTTGTACAGAGTTTCAGGGAGAGCATCAGGGAACAATTGACAGGAATGGGGGAAAGAAATACAGTAGAAGAAGAATGGGTAGCTTTAAGGGATGAAGTAGTGAAGGCAGCAGAGGATCAAATAGGTAAAAAGACGAGGGCTAGTAGAAATCCTTGGGTAACAGAAGAAATATTGAATTTAATTGATGAAAGAAGAAAATATAAAAATGCAGTAAATGAAGCAGGCAAAAAGGAATACAAACATCTCAAAAATGAGATCGACAGGAAGTGCAAAATGGCTAAGCAGAGATGGCTAGAGGACAAATGTAAGGATGTAGAGGCTTATCTCACTAGGGGTAAGATAGATACTGCCTACAGGAAAATTAAAGAGACCTTTGGAGATAAGAGAACCACTTGCATGAACATCAAGAGCTTTGATGGAAACCCAGTTCTAAGCAAAGAAGGGAAAGCAGAAAGGTGGAAGGAGTATATAGAGAGTCTATACAAGGGCGATGTACTTGAGGACAATATTATGGAAATGGAAGAGGGTGTAGAGGAAGATGAAATGGGAGATGCGATACTGCGTGAAGAGTTTGACAGAGCACTGAAAGACCTGAGTCGAAACAAGGCCCCCGGAGTAGACAACATTCCATTGGAACTACTGACGGCCTTGGGAGAGCCAGTCCAGACAAAACTCTACCATCTGGTGAGCAAGATGTATGAAACAGGCGAAATACCCTCAGACTTCAAGAAGAATATAATAATCCCAATCCCAAAGAAAGCAGGTGTTGACAGATGTGAGAATTACCGAACAATCAGTTTAATAAGCCACAGCTGCAAAATACTAACACGAATTCTTTACAGACGAATGGAAAAACTAGTAGAAGCCGACCTCGGGGAAGATCAGTTTGGATTCCGTAGAAATACTGGAACACGTGAGGCAATACTGACCTTACGACTTATCTTAGAAGAAAGATTAAGGAAAGTCAAACCTACGTTTCTAGCATTTGTAGACTTAGAGAAAGCTTTTGACAATGTTGACTGGAATATTCTCTTTCAAATTCTAAAGGTGGCAGGGGTAACATACAGGGAGCGAAAGGCTATTTACAATTTGTACAGAAACCAGATGGCAGTTATAAGAGTCGAGGGACATGAAAGGGAAGCAGTGGTTGGGAAAGGAGTAAGACAGGGTTGTAGCCTCTCCCCGATGTTATTCAATCTGTATATTGAGCAAGCAGTAAAGGAAACAAAAGATAAATTCGGAGTAGGTATTAAAATCCATGGCGAAGAAATACAAACTTTAAGGTTCGCCGATGACATTGTAATTCTGTCGGAGACAGCAAAGGACTTGGAAGAGCAGTTGAACGGAATGGATGGTGTCTTGAAAGGAGGATATAAGATGAACATCAACAAAAGCAAAACGAGGATAATGGAATGTAGTCGAATTAAGTCGGGTGATGCTGAGGGAATTAGATTAGGAAATGAGACACTTAAATTAGTAAAGGAGTTTTGCTATTTGGGGAGCAAAATAACTGATGATGGTCGAAGTAGAGAGGATATAAAATGTAGACTGGCAATGGGAAGGAAAGCGTTTCTGAAGAAGAGAAATTTGTTAACATCGAATATAGATTTAAGTGTCAGGAAATCATTTCTGAAAGTATTTGTATGGAGTGTAGCTATGTATGGAAGTGAAACATGAACGGTAAATAGTTTGGACAAGAAGAGAATAGAAGCTTTCGAAATGTGGTGCTACAGAAGAATGCTGAAGATTAGATGGGTAGATCACATAACTAATGAGGAGGTACTGAATAGGATTGGGGAGAAGAGGAGTTTGTGGCACAACTTTACCAGAAGAAGGGATCGGTTGGTAGGACATGTTCTGAGACATCGAGTGGTCACCAGTTTAGTATTGGAGGACAGCGTGGAGGGTAAAAATCGTAGAGGGAGACCAAGAAATGAATACACTAAGCAGATTCAGAAGGATGTAGGCTGCAGTAGGTACTGGGAGATGAAGAAGCTTGCACAGGATAGAGTAGCATGGAGAGCTGCATCAAACCAGTCTCAGGACTGAAGACCACAACAACAACAACTGTTTCCAGACATTTGTCACCAGTAGTGTACTCGTACGTTAGTGTATTTCTCCTTTGTATGCTCAATATGTTACACAGGTTACGTTCAGGGTTAACGGACAGTTCGAACACCATTCATCGGTCTTCTGCAGGTCTGCCTACAGCTCTCTACCGCACCTATCTGGAAACAGCATCAGGTGCTTTTCGATGTCATCCAATAGTCATTTATATACAACCTGAACCAGAACACTACCAGCAACTTTCAGCGATAACTTCTGAGTATTCTAGTACAAGGGAGCCATAGACCCAGGCGGCTCGTTCTAAAGTTATTGCATTTTGCTTTGCTTTACGCCTCAGTTACCTCTTTATCTGTACTGAACTTAAAATAGTGCACAACGGAGCAAACGTGTGTCTTCTTCGGAAACAACTCAGTTCCATTCGCTCGTGGTACTTTTTGCTGACAATATCAATGCCCACTTCACTCGTTTCTCTCAAGTTGGCATTCACAATGGGACGGCGCCTACTCGTCATCACCGATTTCATACCGATTTGTGTTATATGTGCGAGCTCCGGATGGTCAAACATTCAGAGAAAATTGCATTTATGGAGCGGATGTGGTGGGGCACATGCAATTTCTATTAGGATGTCTTCCAGTCAGCGGTTGGCGCAGAGGTAACAGTATAGAACTTTTACGTTGCTTACACTGTCAATAAACCGAAATAAGGCTCAGTTCATCCTATTTAACAATATTTTCATAAAAGGCATGAAAAGGAAGGCACAGGAACGTTGTCATTACTTCATCAAAATCTTGGAAACTTATATAAAAGCCTTATACAAAAATGTTTTCACTGATGTGAGGAATCTCTAAGTGCAGGAGAACATATTTCTTCTGTTAATTGACACGTGGGGACGGCAAAAAAAATCTGCTATTAGACGACGGTATTTTTCAAGACACCGCCGCTTGAGAGATCGATCCGCCGGATGCGATACAGAAGAACGCCTGTGTTAGCCAAAGGGCACACAGCTAGTCGCAGTACTTGTGCTCGCCGCTAGGCAGCAGCAGAGTAGTGCAGCCGTGCCAGTCCACAGTTCGTAGCCGCGCTCAGTGGTCAGCCAGCGCCGATGTTAGTCACCGTCTGCAGCTCAGTCATTCCTGCCAACAAGTCTTTGTAGCTCCGTTCCAAGTTAGTTTTCAGATTCACCGGATTCGACGTTCAAGATTACGAGAGATTAATTCGTCACTGCAAGATTTGTGACTTGTAAATTATGTCATTCTACAGACGCTTAGTCTAATCGCGTCTTCTATAATTGTCAACCAACTAATGATGGACTACAGCAAAGTTAAGTAATAAATACTTTCTTATTGTGTACTCCTGTTGCCGGCCGGTGTGGCCGAGCGGTTCTAGGCGCTTCAGTCTGGAACCGCGCGACCGCTACAGTCGCAGGTTCGAATCCTGTCTCGGGCATGGATGTGTGTGATGTCCTTAGGTTAGGTTAGGTTTAAGTAGTTCTAAGTTCTAGGGCACTGATGACCTCAGATGATAAGTCCCATAGAGCTCAGAGCCATTTGATTTGATTTTGATTTGTACTCCTGCTAATTAATTGTGTTTTCCTGTTGTAGCTACCAAGCAGTCTTGGCATAGTAGAACCCACTTTTCCATCTCCTTGGCTACCTCATATTTGCCACCTCGTGTTGATGGATTTGGTTATGGTAGAAGATCGAGAGCCATCACTTACCGATAGAGAAAAAGAAATCACGCAACGAGAAAACTGCATCAATATACATTCAATTGTGCATCGACAACTATCCCCGCCAATACTTGGCGAAATGATGCGCTACGCATGGTTTGCTCCCAAACTGCGCGATGAGAGAGGATCTTCTATCAATGTAGACCAAATTTATTTTTCTGTAGGAACTATAAACAACCATGTAATTGTAAAACTATGGCGTTTATAACATGTGTGAGATGACGCGAAACTTATTGCTTCCCCTGTATTTACGATGAATATCAGCCCAGCTCGTGTAAATCATCATCTGTAAAATAACGAACGTACATAATTTTATGTCGGAAGTCGTTGTGTACGTCTTAATTAAATCCCTTCTTGGAAATCTGTTTTCAATCCCTAATATTCCTTTGACTTTCCTTTCATGCCTCTTATGAAAATCTTAATAAATACATTACTTTGAACATTAGTTCGCCTTATTTGCAACGCAAGCGGCATGAAAATTGAAAGTAAAAAAAGTTCTATACAACGGCTTCCTGGAAACCATGTTAACATAAATCGCTCATGCCCCACCCGGCCCGCGACAGAAATGGTATTTTTTCTAAACACTTAGCCATCTGGAGCTTTCACTCCTGTGACATTTATTTCTGGCCGAGCCCTGCATATACCATAAATTTGGGCAGAACGTGTAATCGCGGTCCCCTTGTCAGCACTGCTCGGTCCTGTCTCATGGTTTTCCGGCAGTGTTGGTTGTGCGTTGCCAGTTTGGATAGGTTTACTGACGAAGGGCTGATAGACACACACCTCGTGTATGGTTTCACCTAATGCAATGGAAGAGTGCCGTAACGATGCTACGCTGACCCGCTTCACCATCACACAACTTTTACGTCTGAGGATTGTTACATTACTCTTTGTTTTGCATTTTACGTTTTGGTAATTGCATATTACAGAATTTTTCACTTCTGTGAAGGTATTTCCACAGAAACAAAGGTAACTGAATAAAAAAGCTGCAAGAAGCATTAATACATCATTACTCTGTAAGGAGCCGCCGTGGACATTGTGCGTTCCTTATATCAAAATGTTCTGAAGGTAACAATGAACGATCTTTGAAAGTTTGTCGGTGGAGCTCCGGTTCATCCTGTATACTATAAACAGTGATGACCATATCACACGTTCTTTTGGTACTTCTAAAATTACCTTTACATCTGTCGATTTTGTTCCGTTAAGTGCGACGTGTTAAGCTCCATCTGCAAGGAAGTCTCGAATCCAGTGCAAAATCTGGTCCGTTACTCTGTACGTTAATATTTTTTTTTCAATAAACGACGATGAGGGAATGTATCAAATGCTTTCCCGAAGTCAAGGAACACTTCATCAACTTAAGCGCCGACATCTACAGCGCTACGGATCAAATTGAGGAACGGAGCGAGCTGAGTGTCGCAAGATCACCGTTTGCAGAATCTGTGTTGATTTTTACAGGAAATATTTTCGTTCTCCAAAAATGTCATAGTACGTCACCATAAAACATGGTCCACAATTGTACAACGGACTGACGTCAACCACATAGCCCTATAATTATCGAAACCCTAATGTAAATGAAAGAGTGATACACAAAATTGCCAATGATTCAATCTACCCTGACTCTTTGATAAGTAACTTCGTCACAGAATCTGTATACTAAACTGGGTTACCGGCTTCGCTCAGAAAGTTGATATCAGACTGTGTGGTAGTTGGAATAAAAGGATAAAGAGGCTAAAGAGGTAAAACTTTTTATTCAAAACATATTTTAACTATTTACAATACTCGTTATAGTATAAAAGGTAAAAATTATTGAAAATATATTCTAACTATCTACAATATCTATTCACAAACAACATTTTTCATTTTGTTGTCCGTGGTATATATATGTACAATTTTTTCGAATTTCCTATTCGCGAGCATCCTGTTAACACCACCTGAAGTGGTTCTGTGACCAGGGAGTGAATGGCGGCACTTGTGTTCAGTGATGGATCGTGCTTATGAACTACCTTGAATGACCGTTGTAGTTTGTTAAGGGGGCGACATGGTAGAGATCCCATTCTTCTGTTGTTTTAGAGGGTCACTGCGGTGTTATTCCTGGCCTCATTATGTGAAGAGCCAATGGGTATGACTTTTATAGTTGACCATGATAAAAGACGGTGTCTTTGAGATTGATGCCGCAAAATTTTAAAGCTTGTCCTTGCGTTTTGTTAATTGTATTCAGTCACTGTATCACTTTGACTACTCGTACTTCACTGTTTGGTTTTATTCACTCACTGCACTACTTTTTCGCTATTATTGATTCTTCAATTCGTTCATCTCGTTTTTCTTCGGTTTCTCTGCTTCTCACGGTGCTCATTCTCATTCGTTGGCAAATTAAATGTGCTTCGCGCTCTGCGTCTGTTTCGATTTTTCGCTGTTCTTTTCCTTTTCGCCGTTTTGCTTCAGAACTGGCGAGATCTCCTCCTCTTTTACGTTTGGGCATTGTCTCAAATATAAATCAAATCAACCTTTCATTAAAAGTACACTAATAACACTTTACATACTTTTCACACTTCACTTTCGATTGATATTCAGTCACTGTATCACTCTGTCTACTCACACTTCACTGTTCGCTCTTATTCACTCATTGAACTACTTTTTCGGTTCTTACCTTCGTCACTGATAAGAAACTGACCTTCGAACCCAAGACGGGTCTTGCTTTATGTACTCTTACTAATGGGTACCCACAGAAGTGGCGAATTCCACAACATACCAAATAGGTTTCGAATGGTCCACCACTATGTTCCAAAACATTCCACAACATTCTAGAGTGTTCTGGAATGCTCCACAACGATATAGGATGTTCCAGGATGTTCCCGACCATTCTGGAATCTTCCCGAATATTCCAAACTATTCCCGACCATTCCAGAACATCCCCGATCATTGTGGAACATTCAGGAATATTATAGAATGTTGTGGAATACTTAAGAATGTTCTGAGATGTTCTCGAATATTCTCGAATGTTCTAGAGTTTAGAAATTTCTAGAAGGTGGAACTTCCCAGCCCTTATATCTTCAAAAGAATTTCCTTAGGGTAAAAACGGGAACCTTCTTTATGGATTGGACATAGACGGCTACCACACCATATGACTCCCTTTATCGTACCGAGACTCGTTTCTGAGTTTTATCGGCACGCACATTGCACGCTTACTTTTATAATATAAATATCAATTATATTTAACGTGAATACACACTAGGAATTATTGGGTGCGTGTGTGTGAATTTTTGATGACGGAGGCACAGTACTCGTAGGTAAATCTACAAAAATACAACCTCATCACGTTAGAATCTAAATTCCAAGATACCACATTTTTCTTTCCCGATTGTATCCAGAAGATAAAAGGATGGCTGCAGGGAAAGAGGGACACAACAATAACCACATAGAAATAACGTTCAGAAATCATGTAATCTATTATAGCACTCGAAAATCAGAATAAATTCTCGAAACGCGCTGTGCTCCGTAGAGAACCACTTAGGCTTCCAATAATATCTATTATAATGGCTGAAATGAAATGTAAATACACTCCTGGAAATGGAAAAAAGAACACATTGACACCGGTGTGTCAGACCCACCATACTTGCTCCGGACACTGCGAGAGGGCTGTACAAGCAATGACCACACGCACGGCATAGCGGACACACCAGGAACCGCGGTGTTGGCCGTCGAATGGCGCTAGCTGCGCAGCATTTGTGCACCGCCGCCGTCAGTGTCAGCCAGTTTGCCGTGGCATACGGAGCTCCATCGCAGTCTTTAACACTGGTAGCATGCCGCGACAGCGTGGACGTGAACCGTATGTGCAGTTGACGGACTTTGAGCGAGGGCATATAGTGGGCATGCGGGAGGCCGGGTGGACGTACCGCCGAATTGCTCAACACGTGGGGCGTGAGGTCTCCACAGTACATCGATGTTGTCGCCAGTGGTCGGCCGAAGGTGCACGTGCCCGTCGACCTGGGACCGGACCGCAGCGACGCACGGATGCACGCCAAGACCGTAGGATCCTACGCAGTGCCGTAGGGGACCGCACCGCCACTTCCCAGCAAATTAGGGACACTGTTGCTCCTGGGGTATCGGCGAGGACCATTCGCAACCGTCTCCATGAAGCTGGGCTACGGTCCCGCACACCGTTAGGCCGTCTTCCGCTCACGCCCCAACATCGTGCAGCCTGCCTCCAGTGGTGTCGCGACAGGCGTGAATGGAGGGACGAATGGAGACGTGTCGTCTTCAGCGATGAGGGTCGCTTCTGCCTTGGTGCCAATGATGGTCGTATGCGTGTTTGGCGCCGTGCAGGTGAGCGCCACAATCAGGACTGCATACGACTGAGGCACACAGGGCCAACACCCGGCATCATGGTGTGGGGAGCGGTCTCCTACACTGGCCGTACACCACTGGTGATCGTCGAGGGGACACTGAATAGTGCACGGTACATCCAAACCGTCATTGAACCCATCGTTCTACCATTCCTAGACCGGCAAGGGAACTTGCTGTTCCAACAGGACAATGCACGTCCGCATGTATCCCGTGCCACCCAACGTGCTCTAGAAGGTGTAAGTCAACTACCCTGGCCAGCAAGATCTCCGGATCTGTGCCCCATTGAGCATGTTTGGGACTGGATGAAGCGTCGTCTCACGCGGTCTGCACGTCCAGCACGAACGCTGGTCCAACTGAGGCGCCAGGTGGAAATGGCATGGCAAGCCGTTCCACAGGACTACATCCAGCATCTCTACGATCGTCTCCATGGGAGAATAGCAGCCTGCATTGCTGCGAAAGGTGGATATACACTGTACTAGTGCCGACATTGTGCATGCTCTGTTGCCTGTGTCTATGTGCCTGTGGTTCTGTCAGTGTGATCATGTGATGTATCTGACCCCAGGAATGTGTCAATAAAGTTTCCCCTTCCTGGGACAATGAATTCACGGTGTTCTTATTTCAATTTCCAGGAGTGTATTTAGATATACAGGGGGTTACAAAAAGGTACGGCCAAACTTTCAGGAAACAATCCTCACACACAAAGAAAGAAAATATGTTATGTGGACATGTGTCCGGAAACGCTTACTTTCCATATCATCATCATCATCATCATCATTTAAGACTGATTATGCCTTTCAGCGTTCAGTCTGGAGCATAGCCCAACTTATACAGTTCCTTCATGATCCCCTATTCAGTGCTAACATTGGTGCCTTTTCTGATGTTAAACCTATTACTTCAAAATCGTTCCTAACCGAATCCAGGTACCTTCTCCTCGGTCTGCCCCGACTCCTCCTACCCTCTACTGCTGAATCCATGTGTCTCTTGGGTAACCTTGCTTCTCCCATGCGTGTAACATGACCCCACCATCTAAGCCTGCTCGCCCTGACTGCTACATCTATAGAGTTCATTCCCAGTTTTTCTTTGATTTCCTCATTGTGCACACCCTCCTGCCATTGTTCCCATCTACTAGTACCTGCAATCATCCTAGCTACTTTCATATCCGTAACCTCAACCTTGTTGATAAGGTAACCTGAATCCACCCAGCTTTCGCTCCCATACAACAAAGTTGGTCGAAAGATTGAACGGTGCACAGATAACTTAGTCTTGGTACTGACTTCCTTCTTGCAGAAGAGAGTAGATCGTAGCTGAGCGCTCACTGCATTAGCTTTGCTACACCTCGCTTCCAGTTCTTTCACTATGTTGCCATCCTGTGAAAATATGCATCCTAAGTACTTGAAACCGTCCACCTGTTCTAACTGTTCCTCCTATTTGGCACTCAATCCGTTTATGTTTCTTTCCCACTGACATTACTTTCCTTTTGGAGATGCTAATCTTCATACCATAGTCCTTACATTTCTGATCTAGCTCTGAAATATTACTTTGCAAACTTTCAATCGAATCTGCCATCACAACTAAGTCATCTGCATATGCAAGACTGCTTATTTTGTGTTCACATATCTTAATCTCACCCAGCCAGTCTATTGTTTTCAACATATGATCCATAAATAATATGAACAACAGTGGAGACAGGTTGCAGCCTTGTCTTACCCCTGAAACTACTCTGAACAATGAACTCAATTTACCGTCAACTCTAACTGCTGCCTGACTATCCATGTAAAGACCTTTATTTGCTTGCAAAAGTTTGCCTCCTATTCCATAATCTTGTAGAACAGACAATAACTTCCTCCTAGGAACCCGATCATATGCCTTTTCTAGATCTATAAAGCATAGATACAATTCCCTGTTCCACTCATAACACGTCTCCATTATTTGCCTTAAGCTAAAGATCTGGTCCTGACAACCTCTAAGAGGCCTAAACCCACACTGATTTTCATCCAATTGGTCCTCAACTAATACTCGCACTTTCCTTTCAACAATACCTGAGAAGATTTTACCCACAACGCTGATTAAAGAGATATCGCTGTAGTTGTTACAATCTTTTCTGTTTCCATGTTTAAAGATTGGTGTGATTACTGCTTTTGTCCAGTCTGATGGAACCTGTCCCAACTCCTAGGCCATTTCAATTATCCTGTGTAGCCATTTAAGACCTGACATTCCACTGTATTTGATGAGTTCCGACTTAATTTCATCCACCCAGCCGTTTTATTGCACTGCAATCTATTGCCCATTTTTTCCACTTCCTCAAATGTGATCCTATTTCCATCATCATTCCTATCCCATTCTACCTCGAAATCTGAAACATTATTGATCGCATTTTCACCTACATTGAGCAACTCTTCAAAATATTCCCTGCATCTGCCCAAGGCATCCACTGGATTCACCAGCAGTTTTCCTGACCTGTCCAAAATACTTGTCATTGCCATCTTACCTCCCTTTCGAAGACTGCTAATTACACTCCAGAATGGTTTTCCAGCAGCTTGACCCATAGTCTCCAACCTGTTTCCAAAGTCTTCCCACTATTTCTTCTTGGATGCTGCAATTATCTGTTTGGCTTTGTTTCTTTCTTCAACATAACTTTCTCTGTCTACCTGGGTTCTGGTATGTAGCCATTTTTGATACGCCTTCTTTTTCCTTTTACAGTCTGCCTTGACTGTATCCCCCCCATGAACCATGGACCTTGCCGCTGGTGGGGAGGCTTGCGTGCCTCAGCGATACAGATGGCCGTACCGTAGATGCAACCACAACGGAGGGGTATCTGTTGAGAGGCCAGACAAACATGTGGTTCCTGAAGAGGGGCAGCAGCCTTTTCAGTAGTTGCAGGGGCAACAGTCTGGATGATTGACTGATCTGGCCTTGTAACATTAACCAAAACGGCCTTGCTGTGCTGGTACTGCGAACGGCTGAAAGCAAGGGGAAACTACAGCCGTAATTTTTCCCGAGGACATGCAGCTCTACTGTATGATTAAATGATGATGGCGTCCTCTTGGGTAAAATATTCCGGAGGTAAAATAGTCCCCCATTCGGATCTCCGGGCGGGGACTACTCAGGAGGACGTCGTTATCAGGAGAAAGAAAACTGGCGTTCTACGGATCGGAGCGTGGAATGTCAGATCCCTTAATCGGGCAGGTAGGTTAGAAAATTTAAAAAGGGAAATGGATAGGTTAAAGTTAGATATAGTGGGAATTAGTGAAGTTCGGTGGCAGGAGGAACAAGACTTTTGGTCGGGTGATTACAGGGTTATAAATACAAAATCGAATAGGGGTAATGCAGGAGTAGGTTTAATAATTAATAAAAAAAATAGGAGTGCGGGTTAGCTACTACAAACAGCATAGTGAACGCATTATTGTGGCCAAGATAGACACAAAGCCCATGCCTACTACAGTAGTACAAGTTTATATGCCAACTACCTCTGCAGATGATGAAGGAATTGATGAAATGTATGACGAGATAAAAGAAATTATTCAGGTAGTGAAAGGAGAAGAAAATTTAATAGTCATGGGTGACTGGAATTCGTCAGTAGGAAAAGGGAGAGAAGGAAACATAGTAGGTGATTATGGATTGGGGGGAAGGAATGAAAGAGGAAGCCGCCTTGTAGAATTTTGCACAGAGCATAACTTAATCATAGCCAACACTTGGTTCAAGAATCATAAAAGAAGGTTGTATACCTGGAAGAATCCTGGAGATACTAGTAGGTATCAGATAGATTATATAATGGTAAGACAGAGATTTAGGAACCAGGTTTTAAACTGTAAGACATTTCCTGGGGCAGATGTGGATTCTGACCACAATCTATTGGTTATGAACTGTAGATTCAGAAGGATGTAGGTTGCAGTAGATACTGGGAGATGAAGAAGCTTGCACAGGATAGAGTAGCATGAAGAGCTGCATCAAACCAGTCTCAGGACTGGAGACCACAACAACAACATTGACTGTATCATTCCACCAAGCTGTTTGCTTCATCCTACTTTTACACACTACTGTTCCAAGACATTCTTTAGCCACTTCTAGTACTGTGTCCCTGTACCTTGTCCATTCCTTTTCCAATGACTGTAATTGACTACATTCAACTAACTGGTACCTTTCTGAGATCGCTGTTATGTACTTGTGCCTGATTTCCTTATCCTGAAGTTTCTCCACTCTTATCCTCCTACATATGGACCTGACCTCCTGCACTTTCGGCCTCACAATCCCAATTTGACTGCAGATTATATAATGATCAGTGTCATCAAAGAATCCCCAATACATGCGTGTCCCTCACAGCCTTCCTGAATTCCTGATCTGTTATTATATAGTCAATGACAGATCTGGTTCCCCTGCCTTCCCAAGTATACCGGTGAATGTTCTTATGTTCAAAAAAGGAGTTTGTGATTACTAAGCCCATACTGGCACAGAAATCCAAGAGTTGTTTCCCGTTCCTATTGGCCTCCATATCCTCTCCAAATTTACCCATAACCTTTTCATACCCTTCTGTTCGATTTCCAATCCTGGCGTTAAAATCACCCATGAGCAGAAGACTGTCCTTGTCCTTTACTCTAACAACTACATCACTGAGTGCCTCATAAAAACTATCCATCTTATCTTGATCTGTCCCTTCACAATGCGAATGAACTGACACAATCCTAATTTTCTTGCTAGACACTGTCAAATCTATCCACATCAGTCGTTCGTTTACATACCTTATTGCAACTACGCTGGGTTCCATTTCTTTCCTGATGTAAAGCCCTACACCCAATTGTTCTATTCCTGCTTTGACTCCTGACAGATAGACCTTGTATTCTCCCACTTCCTCTTCTTTCTCACCCCTTACCCGAATGTCACTAACAGCTAAAACGTCCAGCCCCATCTTACTTGCAGCCTCTGCCAGCACTACCTTCTTCCCAGAGTAGCCCCATTGATATTAATAGCTCCCCATCTCATTACCATTTGTTTGACAAGTCGTATCTTAGGAGTCCCTGGTTTGTCAGTTAGAGGTGGGACTCCGTCACCTCCAAAGGTCCGAGGCATTTTGCTCTGATTGTTGCCAGCATCATATTTAAAGTACCAGGGAAGCAGGTTGCTAGCCTTACTTGCCCCGAGTCCCATTGGGTTTTACCCCTAACGGCTGAGGGACTAACAGGTGGGTTTGGTAGTCTTTGCCGTATGAGCACAAAGGTGACCACGACTCAGAATATGTCCGAGATGCCCAGCCTTATTCCAAAGTAACTGGTATCCCGACTGTCGGGACCACTTACTTGGCCACTCATACGTTGCCCGTGGTTCATGAACTAGGACATGACTACAGGAACCCACACCATGAACCACTTTCCATGTTAGAACTCGTTTTATTACTTCTCTGCAAATCACATTAATCATGGAATGGAAACACACAGCAACAGAACGTACCAGCGTGACTTCAAACACTTTGTTACAGGAAATGTTCAAAATGCCCTCCGTTAGCGAGGATACATGCATCCACCCTCCGTCGCATGGAATCCCTGATGCGCTGATGCAGCCCTGGAGAATGTTGTACTGTATCATAGCCGTCCACAATACGAGCACAAAGAGTCTCTACATTTGGTACCGGGGTTGCGTAGACAAGAGATTTCAAATGCCCCCATAAATGAAAGTCAAGGGGGTTAAGGTCAGGAGAGCGTGGAGGCCATGGAATTGGTCCGCCTCTACCAGTCCATCGGTCACCGAATCTGTTGTTGAGAAGCGTACGAACACTTCGACTGAAATGTGCAGGAGCTCCATCGTGCATGAACCACATGTTGTGTCGTACTTGTAAAGGCACATGTTCTAGCAGCACAGGTAGAGTATCCCGTATGAAATCATGATAACGTGCTCCATTGAGCGTAGGTGGAAGAACATGGGGCCCAATCAAGATATCACCAACAATGCCTGCCCAAACGTTCACAGAAAATCTGTGTTGATGTTGTGATTGCATAATTGCGTGCGGATTCTCGTCAGCCCACTCATGTTGATTGTGAAAATTTACAATTTGATCACGTTGGGATGAAGCCTCATCCGTAAAGAGAACATTTGCACTGAAATGAGGATTGACACATTTTTGGATGATCCATTCGCACAAGTGTACCTGTGGAGGCCAATCAGCTGCTGATAGTACCTGCACACGCTGTACGGCAACAACTGGTTCTCCCGTAGCACTCTCCATACAGTGACGTGGTCAACGTTACCTTGTACAGCAGCAACTTCTCTGACGCTGACATTAGGGTTATCGTCAACTGCACGAAGAATTGCCTCGTTCATTGCAGTTGTCCTCGTCGTTCTAGGTCTTCCCCAGTCGCGAGTCATAGGCTGGAATGTTCCGTGCTCCCTAAGACGCCAATCAATTGCTTCGAACGTCTTCCTGTCGGGACACCTTCGTTCTGGAAATCTGTCTCGATACAAACGTACCGCGCCACGGTTATTGTCCCGTGCTAATCCATACATCAGATGGGCATCTGCCAACTCCGCATTTGTAAACATTGCACTGACTGTAAAACCACGTTCGTGATGAACACTAAGCTGTTGATGCTACGTACTGATGTGCTTGATGCTAGTACTGTAGAGCAATGAGTCGCATGTCAACACAAGCACCGAAGTCAACATTACCTTCCTTCAATTGGTCCAATCGGCGGTGAATCGAGGAAGTACAGTACATACTGACGAAACTAAAATGAGCTCTAACATGGAAATTAAGCGTTTCCGGACACATGTCCACTTAACATCTTTTCTTTATATGTGTGTGAGGAATGTTTCCTGAAAGTTTGGCCGTACCTTTTTGTAACACCCTGTATATTAGAGAAAACAAACACATGTCTAGCGACTTACAGGAGCAAAAGTCTAGAGTAGTGTTTCAACATTTCTTCTAATACTCTCAATTCGTTATCGTCGGTATATAATATTAGTTCTAATCATTTGATAAAAAAATATGAGAATACATTTTGTTTGATCTCATCAGAACGAAATGCAGCTGATAGATTGCACCCACTGTAAACTTGTATCACGCAGTCTCCAAAGCAATTTTCCCCCTGCGGGCGCTAGTCAAAAAGACTGCTACGCACATAGCTTCTTTAAGATATAATGGCAATAGCTCTTATTTTTCCAATTTAGAGAGGCAATCGTGCGCTCTGAAGACGTCCTCCGCTGCACACACATCTATCGATCCTATTACCGGCGCTTTTGCTTCACTTCCCGCTCTTCGCTACCCTCTGCAGACGTCTGCCAAACTGTAAGAATCTCTAGTGGTACAGAGTAATTACTTTAGTAATGTAATTTATCGAAGAAAGTAATATTACAACTAGAAACCCCATCAAATTTAGCATAATTAGAGACGGATGAGGAATTTAGATTGGACAGGACATGGGAGAAATCCGACCGTCACCTTGTTTAACGCTCTGAACCACAAATTTTATATTTTCTGTAGTTCGTAGAAAGAATGTATTATATTTCTGGAAGAAATCATCACATACCTTAAGAAATTTCCAATTCATTCAAAATTTATTGTAGAAACAATGCATGTGGATTGCATGAAATTATCGTATTTGTACATCAACAGCTGAAGTGGTTTTGAGGTACCACGAAGTGGTGAAACACTCATGTTACTACGTGGTGTAGCCACCCAGGTCTTGATTCTGGTAAGCAGACATTCATTCCACACCCGATCGCCGATCTATTCACATAGTTCTGGTAAAAGTTGTGGGTGGAAGAATCACAGGAGTTACATGTGGTTTCATCGTTCCCCCTTCCCCCACATACACACACACACGCACACTTGCTCGACTGTCCGCAGCTCGTGGTCGTGCGCTAGCGTTCTCGCTTCCCACGCCCGGGTTCCCGGGTTCGATTCCCGGCGGGGTCAGGGATTTTCTCTGCCTCGTGATGACTGGGTGTTGTGTGATGTCCTTAGGTTAGTTAGGTTTAAGTAGCCCTGAGTTCTAGGGGACTGATGACCATAGATGTTAAGTGCTCAGAGCCTGGAGACAGGTCCACCTATCGTGCTGCACATGTTGCAATGCACGTTGAGTATCACGGGTGTTATTCTGTTGGAATGGCACATCAGCGTCTTGTTGCAGGAGCGGCAAAAGAACTGATCGAACAACATCGCAGACAGTGAAGCCCCTTCTAGACCCACTTAACCTTAGTATTGCGTATCACACCTCTGACTTGAGGGCTGGACCTCTGTTTTGCAACTGGACGCCGCGAAACCGTCACTGTCGGCACAAATGAAACTATACTAACCGACGGTTACTCAACTAAAAGCAGGGGAGAGAACCCCAGAAGAGGGAATAAATCTCGATGTGGGAAACAATGTATGGGGCAAATAGAGGGTCCGAACAGAGTAGAAACGAAACACGGAGACAAGAACAAAACACGATCAGCGCAACCGAATGAACACCTAAGCACACGGAAACAGGGCATGCCGAGAGGCGAAGGCCAGGTACACGGTAGTTGAAATCAGCGTAAGAGTTGACGGCCTATCGCCACCGATAGCGTCGGTGGTTGTGCCGACACAATGCCGTCGGTGAGGGCTTGCAGCACTATTCTGGCACGAGACCCACACCAGCTGCGTCCATATCACTGTCCGCAGGCGGGGATATGTCCTGATTCCTGATCGTTGCAAAAACGAACGCACGACACACTATCTCTGTTACACACGTGAATAAGAGAAATTGGGCGATTTCTTAAATTAGGAAAGGATTTAAGTTGGTTAGTCCACCAGAAAAGAGCTATAATTTAAAAATAAGGGCGGTGGCTACCTAAGATTGTAGATAAACAGCGGAACACCTCCTCAATTACACTTGTGCCTGGCGCTATAACAGAAACAGTCAAATTGATCTACATGAACCGTCTCAGACACACTTCTATTAGCAGTATCCACTTTAATTTTGATTCTACCATGCGGATTATACGTATCAGTTCACGACCCGCAAAATCTCACAGAATAGCGGAGCATGTATGAAAATAATTACACGAATCGTGACTGAGCAATCATCAGCGATTATCTACTGTCGTCAAGAAGACGCAGGCACGAAGCGCGGGCGCACTGAAGACTTATTGAGAGATGAGGCAAGTTAATTGAGACACATCGAGCTGTACTTCCTGCTTTAAATCGTCGCACGAACGTCAGAATGACAAATACCGACGGTAAGTGACCGTGGGACAGAAAAGCAGCACACGAAGGACCGCAGGACCTGATGGTATACCAAGTCGAGTCTAGATAGAGTAGGCGAAAGAACTTGTGCCTTTTCTATTAGTCGTGTACTGTAGGCTGCTGGAGAAGAGAAACGTTCTAAGTAATTGGAAAAAAGCTCAGGTCATCCTCATCTTCAAGAAGGGCCGTCCGACCGACATGGAAAGCTATAGCCCTGTAGCACTGACGATGCTCTGTTTTCGAATTTTGCAACGTACTTCACCCTCGCGTAGTATTACATATCTGGAGACCGACAATCACCTACGTAAGAACCAAATTGGATTTTACAAACAAAAATCTTGGAACCAGCTCGCTGCTCTGTTTGTCTAAAAGATCCAGAAAACAGTACATACCGGAGCTCAGGTTGATGCCGTTTTCGGCAAGGCGTTCGATATAGTTCCTGCACTGCCGCCTAACGAACAAAATAAGAGTGTACGAAATATCAGGCTGTCTGTGTGATTGGATTAAAGAATTTCTTCCAAACAGAACACAGCTTGTCATTCTTAATGGAAAGAATTCTACGAACGTAAAAGTAACTTCCAGCGCATTCCAATGGAGTGTTATGGAAGCATTACGTTTCACAATATACTTCTATATAAATGACATAGTGGATAACATTGGAAGTTTCATGACGCTTTTTTCCAATTATGCTGTTGTACAGGATGGCAGCCAGTCAAGGAATATTTTAGGGAATTGGTTTAACAAATTTATTTCAAAGGCCGAATGGAATCTTTACAAGTTTTCTCTTGCTTGTCTTTCAAAACCGAGGCAGTTCTGTGCAGTTGAAGCTGCTGACAGGAGACGCCCTGAGCCCTCTGCTGAAACTGCTAGCGATTTCACGCCATTGATTTTAGCCAATAGCGTGCGCGGGATACTGATCGCGTATGTGGACGCCGGAGCGTCCTGCGGTGCGGAACACACTTGCTTCTCTCTCTTGTAATCCAGACCTCGAGCAGAACAGACGTCTTCTTGGGAGGCAGAGCCTCGGGCTCTGCTCTGCGCGAGCGGCCACCAACGTAAGTCAACATAAACTGCTTCCCCTTCCGTTGCCCATGTCATTTAATTGTTCGACCTCGTAGACTCGCCTAAACCTGTTAACTTTCGACCCTAGGCGTGTCTTTTGTACTCCGTATATTGAAATATATCCCCTTTATTGCATTTAGTTCCCTGTTTTGTCATTTAATGGCAGCCCTGGATGTCCACTCTCTAATCTTGACCGAGCGACCTGCTGCACCCTGTCGTCACGAGGCATATTTAACAACCGCCTCCCTCCTTTCCCAAACCCTGTATACATTTACAATTGGTGACCGGAAGTGGGATTGCATACATTTACAATTGGTGTCAGAAGTGGGATTTGTTCCCACCGTTAGGTCCATGGAGTGTTGTGTTTGACGTTGTGTGGTCGGTAGAGATGGGGGATGTGCTCTTGAACTAATTCATAGAGTTGAATCTTTCAAAGGAGTGAACAATCAGTGATTCAGAAAAAAAGAACGGTAGCTCCAAACGTTTCCCACGGCAGAGAGAGAGAGAGAGAGAGAGACGGAGCATATCAGCAGCGTATCAGCAGCGCCTCTGCTGGTCACAGCACAGTGCACGCCACACAACACAGCCAGCGCCGGCCTCTGCACTGCTTCTACCTTGGCTGCCTGCATTGTGCAGTGCCCCATTGGATTTTGTGTTTCACATATGCCGTGCCGTCTCTGTGCGTCGTCTGCCGCGTGCAGTGTCTGGTGCAGCTTAACTTCGCATCGCACTCTGTCGGCGATCGTTTCAGTCGCACGTCCTGCCCTCTGGGAAGTTGATGCAAGCAACAGGACAGAGAGCCACCTAGCGGATAACATAGGAACTACTTGCAACAACCTGCTCGCAAGGGAACGGACTATTTGTCTCAGAGCGGGTGAGTTCACCGCTCCCCCCACCCTCGGAACTCGCCCACTCAACGCTCACCCCACCGTTCTCGACTCTAGCCAGAGCGTTGAGCAAAGCAACTCAGGTGTCACTCTGGTCTCTGCGGTCTTAGCTCATGCAGTAATACAGCTCGCGGCTCGACCTGCTCGACTCAGTGCTTCTGCATCGGAGTTCGTCTCTACTGGATATTGTTCTTCGTAGTAATACCGCTATGTATATTACATTATTATGTTATGTATAGATCATTTGTTTTTATTTTATTTTTATTTGTTTAAACTGATCAGATTAGGTTCCTGACGACTCCTCTTACTATAGGATTTTTATTATGGACACTCGAATTTATGCTTTAATTACGAGCGAACCGATAAACGTATCGCAAAATGTGATACACCAATATTTTCCTTGTTTATTCTGCGTAAGGCTATATGCAGCACTTTCGTTTTACAGTCAAATTTATATTTTTTTTTTCTTATTCTGTTACGGATTTTGCGATTTTAGCCGTCTTCGGAAGGAAACGTTCACTTTAAAAATATATGGCTTGCAATATATTTGTATGAGGTTAATGAAATTTTAATACATTATAGCCAAATATATTGTTAATGTAAATCTCAAGTTACAACATTTTCCAATCACCCAAAAAACCACGATAGTGCAAAATAAATCAATAATCAAAAACTTTGTCATATCGTGGAAATTTCAATAAACAATACAAAATTCTTACTCATTATCTGTGTTACTTCAAAATAGGATCAAATAAGATCAAAATACAGGTATAGTACTGGAATAAACCAAGTTTAAAGGGCAATGTGCCATCCATTTATTTTCTATTGTAAATGAGTGGTGAGTCATGAAAAAGAGCTAATTCATTTCAGGGAGTGAACAGTTCTGATCCGATCTCTGAAAAGAACAGTTTTGCCCATCTCTAGTGGTCGGTCAATATTCGCCTCTGTTATTCCGCTACGAGCCAAGCCGGGTGTAGCACGTCGGCTACTATAGTTCAACTCTTTTATCTTGGTGTATTGCGCATGCCCGCCCAGATGCGGGAGATTGCTGCGTTGCCAGATGCACGCGCCAAGAGAAGCAGCGCAATAGTATAGTATAGTTTGCGGACTTACGTTTAGGGGGGAGCGCGCAGTTTATGAAGTAAAGCCACCACGGCCGCATTAACCCTTTCGCTGCTACAGAGACGCGCTCCCCGCATTCCGCGCTGTGTGCGATTTTTTCATCACTACTGCTCGTCTGTGCAGACACATGGTGTTCTGACTGCTTTGACACACTTATCATTCGATTTCACAAAAACTATTTGGCCCAAAAATCTGATTTTTACACATCTTCTTGACTGATACCTTCCCCCCGTAAATGACTTAATTTTGTTTCGATGTTCAATGCAGTTACTGTGCAGCATTAAATGTAGTAAACCACTGCATGCAATTTTGAAGAGTTTGCAGAGGTAAAAGTCCATAGCATATACTTTCCGTATGGTCGATTTTAGTTGCCACTAGAAATTTCAAAATTTACATTCAAACGAATAAAATTCACGAAGTAAGACACTTCGATATTGTTTTAAAATAAAGAAAATATTAAGCACCAAACAATGTCTGAACTCTGATCCTTTCACTCAGCAGCCAAACACGTTAACAATTACACTAACGCAGCTCGTCACTCGATAACCTCCCTGGAGGTCTTTAAAGTCTCACGCAAAATACCGACAAACACTGTTGGTATGACTATGAATTACTCACGTTTCGTCGAAGTACAATAGGAAATAAACAATTATTGCTGTTCTTTATTGCGAAAAAGCAGTTAGTGAGAATGATACAAACACCTTTCCTTGCTATCGCCTGAAGTAGGAGGCTTATTGCTTGTTTGGTTTAATCAGTTAATAGAATATGAAGTAATTGGTATAAAGACTGCTTTTCCAAACTTTCTATAAAAGAAATTCTGCTATCAATACATTGCTTTTGTTCAATTACATTATTTATGACTGAACGTTTCTAAAACTGAAGACACTCGTCCGCGCTCTGAACTGCAAGTCGAGCTCTGGCAACGTCGTTCTCTGTTCATTGACTGACTGTTTTGTGACGTCAGATGCACAGAACGAACCTAAACTCGGCAGCCGTTGTAAGGCTAGGCGCAAATTGAGACGCGTATAGCGCGTGTGGCGCGACGCAGCGCAGCGTTTTTGTGACTTCGCAGGTTCAAATGGGACCGCGCAAATTGCGACGCGACGCGATTGTGACGCGACACACGCCTGCGCCAGGTCTCGCGCCGTTGTGGTTGTGGCACAGTTTCTCGCGCAGCGCGTCGCGCGTGCCTCGGTAGCACCGTGGGAAATTTGAGGCGGGGAGCGGAAAAGTAGCCCGGCCATATGATCACATCGGAACGGCGCATATGAGCAGTGGTAGTATTGCCCATACGATAATTTTTGCCATACTGTGTACTAAATTTTATTGCTTTTGGGTAGTGTTTAGTTTTTCGCCATTTAAACACTCCGGCTTTCTTTGTTAGTACATTATACTTTTCTGTTATTTATATCTGTATAGTTTTGTTTTCTTTCTGTCAAGAAAAATGCAAAATCTTTTGATTAAGAATCAAGGCAGGAAAGTAAAACAAGGTTATCTTCTCGCTGCCTAGTATGCTGGCGTGTCTGTACGATCTGTTACAAAAATTTAGATAGGGTTAATCTCCACAGGTGTGATGCCTTTGTGCTCCTGGTAGAAAGCATCCAAGAAGTATAGAAGTCTCACTGTGATTACTCTGATACAGACGTAATAATGTAATACGGCACACTGTACTACATGTATGTGAACATCACATTTCCACTGCAAGCTACAAACAGTCGAAAAGCAGTCACAAATAACAATGTTTTAATTGGTTTGCCGTGATGAGAAGAAGTATTTCAATTGTTGCATGCACATTATCAGCATTAGTAAACTAATTATACAACAGGCTACACAAATGAAGAAAATGGTCGGTATTATTATGAAAGTAGGAATATCCTAAAAGAGTGTTATGATTAGTTATATTTAATTTGTTGAAATATATTGCTGAGATAGGCAGATCTACTTTCATGAGAATGTTTTTCGAACTCCAACTCACAAGGCACACATGGCTAGCTTGTGCATTCCTGCTGCACGCATTATTCTCCGCTGCTGACAATACACTGACCATTGTGTTGTGCGACAGATCAGTTGTTTATTTTTCTCGATAACAACTATTTTATTCGCGATCACACATTGTCAGTTTGGCAAGCCGTAGGTGAGTAACCAGTATCTGGCATGTGCCTATCATTTCGCCTGAAGGAACGCTCGTCATTATTTTAATACTGCTCAGATCAAAAGAAGGAATAAAATCCTTTGATAAGTTTCCATTCCAGTCGCTCAGTGTTAAAAATACAGTGGGTTACGGGGATTCCACCAAACTTCCAACAGAATTGGCAATCTATTTTTTGTGTGAGTTGTTAACCTTTTCTCATTCGAAGAAGCATCACCATTTGTGAGTAACGGCCACGTTTCTCTTGGTGACTGGTTTAATAGTGCTTCCTTTCTCACAATGTAATTTGCCAAACTCATCTCACAGCATCTATTGAGACAGAATTCCGAAAAGGAGTCCGTCATTAAACAAGTAATTGGGAATCACAGAGCTCAATAGCTTACGAAAATCCTCATAGTGTCGGTTTGCAGTAACATAAAAAAAGGAATTTCATGTTCTTTTTCATACTAGGAAGCTCTTGCTTCGCTAGCTGTCGATAACTCTTAAAAACTTACAGTCACTGGAGTGCAAAAAATAAAATATAAAGTACAATTTCTGATATATCGCCATAAATAAGTAAGTTCAGTGTGTTTACGAACTGGCATAATACACTCCTCCTCGTGTGCCATCATTCACCAAACTTTCGTTTCGATCTCTCGAGCGGTTTAGGTCATATGAGAGATGTTGCGAGTATTCCAATATCGCGGGCGTGAGATCGGAAGTGAGCGCGCTACATGAGATCCATTTTCTCGAGATCGGAGGCAGATAGAGACCTCATCCCAAGTCTAAACAAAAATTCAGCGTGTTAGCTAAATTTCATACGCAGCAATATATGGTGTAATATGCACCAAACGCAAAATCATAGCGACCCCTAATTTTCGTTGCAAGCTTTTTGAGTTTTGCGTAGTGTCTTACTAAAATGTGTACATCACAATAAGAACGGTCATTAGCGAGGTGATGGGCACTTCGCCACGGAGCTGACATATAACGCTACAAGTACGGCAAAAATCAAAAATTTTCAGTGAATAGTTTCTGCAAAATCGTTTGAGAAAGATAACAGGTTGCGCGCACTTTGGTTCTGTCAGCGAAGAGCGTCGCCAGTCGGCTCGTGCGAAGTATGGTGCACTCGTCGCAATATGCGCTGCACCCGCGCGACTCGTGCGGCACAGGCGTGTCGCGCTGTAGTGTAGCGTCACGTCACACGCGCTATACTAGTCTCAGTTTGCGCCTAGCCTAAATGACGCGCACTTTAGTCGCGCCAGATGCTGCGTACGCACATACCACCACTCGGGGCAAAGTCTACTTCCTGCCTCTCGCACGCAGCCGCCGCAACAACATCTGTGCACTGAGCCGTGCGTCACCGCACACATGCGTACTGCGTGCTCTCCGGCCCCATTTGATGGCCGCAGCGGGCCCAGCTTCTCAGTAGCTGCCTGCCAACTCTGAGCGACACGAAGAAAACGCACGAGGCGTCCCTGGCGCTCCCGTAGCAACACAAAGCGCACGGGCGCGCTATTCACCGTCGGCGCGGCTTCCCTGCCGCAGTCGCCGCCCACCGGCCGCCCCACGTTCGCCGCCGGTCACCTTCTAGTGCAATCAACTAATGTATTGCTTCATCCTACGTATCTATCGCTAAAAGACGATGAAGGTAAGATTAGACAGATTCTGTCTCGTGGAAACGCTTACCAACAAATTTTCTTCACGGGCACCATTAGCGTCTGCAACGGGGAAGGGAGGAAGTAACAGTGGTACACAAAGTACTCTCCACCACACAACGTAAGGCGGCTTAAGACTTGTAGATGTAACTGTAGAATTTTCCAACTCGCGGGCAACAAGATAGCAGGATCCGAGCTGATAATACACTGCCTGGCAAAAAAGTGAAGTATCCTGAAGGGGAGCACGAAACGAAATGAAACTTCGTGGGTTGATAAGTTATGTGATGTTATTTCAGTGATTACAAAATAGATTCCAATTTGTATACACTTTCACGTCGTCTGTCGTTTTTCATGCACTACTACCGATCGATTCACACTGACTTACCGTCTCTTCTGCCGGGTGCGTCTACTTGCGTTGGACGCTGCGATCTTGTGAACACTCCGCAGGTGCTGACGCCAACAAAACATGCCACTTTCACGTGGTTGCCAGAAAAGTGCGATATTCTTCTGGACAGTTCTTTTTCTTTATTATATTTGTACACGGCCCAGTCACGTTAATACGACCACCGCCTATGTTCGACGACAACGTGCAATAATCGCTCAGTGACGGCACGCGGCAACACTAGCAGTCGAGGGTATACAAAGCATGTCGGGTGGAAAGTAGGAAACACTCATTATCGTAACGCGGTAACGGAGCGATTTATCTGACGTCCAAGGGGCGCGGTCATTAGCTTTCGAGCCAACGGTGGAAGCGTTGCGGAAATGATTTAAGTTTCTAAACTGTTCACATACTGCGTGGTTAAAGTACAATAATGTGAATGGCAAAATAGCACCATCCAAATCCGGCACCGAGGAATCTCTGGCGGACCGTGGGTCACAGGTGACAGGGGTGCGCAACGGGTGTGCTGATGAGTACGGGAGAATAGAAGTGCAACTGTTAAGGAACTGACCGCCTAGACGAACCAAGGGGCTACCTACATCGTTTCCCCAACGACCGTTTAGCGAACGTTGCTGTGCATCAGCAGGCGCTTGGCTCATGCACCCATTCTGACTGCTGTTCATCAGCGATGAAGGCTGAAATTTTCATGGCCATATCGCAATTGAACGTCCATTAGTGGTGACAGGTTATAATACTGCAACAGCGTTTACGTAGCTTATGTAATCAAATACCAAATTTGGTCTATTACGTACTATGTCCCAACAGAAGAACTAGTCCTGTCACGGAAATGCGACGTATAACACTCCTGTCTGCTACTGCTATACCATAACCTTAAAGTTGGAGGCAGGTTTTGAAATAAAAACTATCTTGTTAAAGTAATTATGGTATAAAGCAACAGAGCAGTGTTACTCTCTGAGAGGAATTTTGTTATGTTGACCGTGTTGTACCTAACGGGGGTGGCTTATCGGAAGTGAAAGTCAGAATTACGTAAATATTTAAACAGTAACAAACAATATTTTACCTATCTACACTGCTCAAAGAGTAAGGAAAACGGTCGCCAGCCTAATTAGGCAAGAGCATTATTGACATTCTTGTTTAATAAAATAAGTATGAGTAACGTTAACGGACAAACACAACCTATATTTTGCAACACGTGAGTGCAATGAACTCTGGCACCTGCATATGTTCACGTTAAAAAAATGATGCTAACAGTTATAAGATAATATGGCTATTGGCAACAGAAAACGACGTATACTTTTGCTTTCAAGGCTTGTTCAAACTGAATTGTCTCAATAATATTACTGTCAATATTGACTGTAGAATCATAAAATAGGCATAGGTTCAATATTACTTTTCAAACATTTTCCTATCTTATAAAAAAAATGTAAATGTAGTTCACTGCAAAAGTATGAACTGCTCATATGTTAAGTCTCTCTCTCAGCTAAATACTTTTCTATTTTCAGTGAAAGTTAAGTGAATTTCACTAACAAAAAGTTTCCCACTGAATTTTGAATAAAAGAAGTTACTGTTTTCACAGATAGTGGTCGTTCTATTAATTGTCATGTAGCATGAGCACAATAGACAAACTATAGATCCTGTTACACATGCGGTTCTAGGCGCTAGAGTCTGGAACCGACCGACCGCTACGGTCGCAGGTTCGAATCCTGCCTCGGGCATGGGTGTGTGTGATGTCCTTAGGTTAGTTAGGTTTAATTAGTTCTATGTTCTAGGCGACTGATGACCTCACAAGTTAAGTCGCATTGTGCTCAGAGCCATTTGAACCATTTTTGATCCTGTTCCAACATTAATACGCACTTTCGATACACAAAAGAAACCAGTGCTTACCAAGCATGAGTATATAACTTTCCACAACTGCAGTTTTCCACTTTTACTACAGTGAGACACAAAATTAACATATTTTTAACGTACTGACTCACCTTCTGCGGTTTATAACAGGCAGCAATGTGATCATTTACTAAGCAAAACTTTATAAGCCTCAGTCTTAAGAACTTTTAATTTTGAAGTTGGCAACAACATATTAATAAGCAGTTTTAATAGGAAAATTATGTTCAGCAAGCATCATTTGCTTTAACTCACTCTCTTGCCACATTAACTGTAACTTTCTTTTTGTTATGTTCAAGAGGCATTAATTAGCAAAACACTGGGCTTTAATGTTCTTTCAGGAAGGACACTCGGTAATCACTTTAGTTCAAACGGAGAGGAACCTGAGAGGTGTTATGATAAGGAAAAAAATCAAGATAGGTACATAAATTCAGTTATAAATTACCTTGTATTTGAGTACACTAACACATCCAATAAGCTGATCTTTCACTGTACATTATTATAGTGTTCCGTTACAGTGATTGCGCAATGTGGTGGCGGTTTCATGTTAGTAGGTGGATTAGCAGGGATTATTGCTGGACTCTTGTCACTTGTTGGTGGCGATGGTAATTCCAGAATATTTCCAGCTCTTCATCCATCCATCCGAGGCATTGGAAAGCGTCAGGAAAAGCTTCTCTCGGAACCAGCACAATATACAACATTAACATGCCAGTTCACAGTTTGGTATCTCGTCCCCGACTGACTGTTTGTTCCACCTTTTCTACCTAGACCAACCACAATTTGCGCGCGCTACTCAGTTCCGTTCCCTAGGGGAACCACAACACCTTTTACATATAACATAACTAAGAACCCTAAGTGAAAGTCAGCAGCTTACATAACAACAAACAAACATTTTAAATAAAACAGAACCTTTGCACACATTAACATTTCATAAAAAATTATTTAAACGAAATTATTCAATCTCAAAGATAACCAAAGACATTAAGTGAGAAAGATAAACATATCATTTGCTCATATAGTACATATTAAATAAGTCAAACTTCCCACATTCTAAAAGACATCAAGTTTATAACAGAGAAAAGAATAAACACTCTCATGGTATCTATTCAATCAAACACATATATAGAAGCTCAACGATGTAACATTAAATAAAAGAGCTATGGTGTTACACATTCTCCATGTTTCGTTGAGGTTTCCCATAAGGAATACTTCAAGGAAACATCTACAATACCTAAGTGGTGATTGCCGCAAAAAAAAAAAAAAAAAAAAAAAAAAAATCATCCAACTTCAGTTGGGAGAAAAAATACACTCCTGGAAATTGAAATAAGAACACCGTGAATTCATTGTCCCAGGAAGAGGAAACTTTATTGACACATTCCTGGGGTCAGATACATCACATGCTCACACTGACAGAACCACAGGCACATAGACACAGGCAACAGAGCATGCACAATGTCGGCACTAGTACAGTGTATATCCACCTTTCGCAGCAATGCAGGCTGCTATTCTCCCATGGAGACGATCGTAGAGATGCTGGATGTAGTCCTGTGGAACGGTTTGCCATGCCATTTCCACCTGGCGCCTCAGTTGGACCAGCGTTCGTGCTGGACGTGCAGACCGCGTGAGACGACGCTTCATCCAGTCCCAAACATGCTCAATGGGGGACAGATCCGGAGATCTTGCTGGCCAGGGTAGTTGACTTACACCTTCTAGAGCACGTTGGGTGGCACGGGATACATGCGGACGTGCATTGTCCTGTTGGAACAGCAAGTTCCCTTGCCGGTCTAGGAATGGTAGAACGATGGGTTCGATGACGGTTTGGATGTACCGTGCACTATTCAGTGTCCCCTCGACGATCACCAGTGGTGTACGGCCAGTGTAGGAGATCGCTCCCCACACCATGATGCCGGGTGTTGGCCCTGTGTGCCTCGGTCGTATGCAGTCCTGATTGTGGCGCTCACCTGCACGGCGCCAAACACGCATACGACCATCACTGGCACCAAGGCAGAAGCGACTCTCATCGCTGAAGATGACACGTCTCCATTTGTCCCTCCATTCACGCCTGTCGCGACACCACTGGAGGCGGGCTGCACGATGTTGGGGCGTGAGCGGAAGACGGCCTAACGGTGTGCGGGACCGTAGCCCAGCTTCATGGAGACGGTTGCGAATGGTCCTCGCCGATACCCCAGGAGCAACAGTGTCCCTAATTTGCTGGGAAGTGGCGGTGCGGTCCCCTACGGCACTGCGTAGGATCCTACGGTCTTGGCGTGCATCCGTGCGTCGCCGCGGTCCGGTCCCAGGTCGACGGGCACGTGCACCTTCCGCCGACCACTGGCGACAACATCGATGTACTGTGGAGACCTCACGCCCCACGTGTTGAGCAATTCGGCGGTACGTCCACCCGGCCTCCCGCATGCCCACTATATGCCCTCGCTCAAAGTCCGTCAACGGCACATACGGTTCACGTCCACGCTGTCGCGGCATGCTACCAGTGTTAAAGACTGCGATGGAGCTCCGTTTGCCACGGCAAACTGGCTGACACTGACGGCGGCGGTGCACAAATGCTGCGCAGCTAGCGCCATTCGACGGCCAACACCGCGGTTCCTGGTGTGTCCGCTGTGCCGTGCATGTGATCATTGCTTGTACAGCCCTCTCGCAGTGTCCGGAGCAAGTATGGTGGGTCTGACACACCGGTGTCAATGTGTTCTTTTTTCCATTTCCAGGAGTGTATATACATATTACAGAAATACAGTATATACACTAAGAATTTCCATACATGTCTTCCAAAACATTTTCAAAATAACACATTAACAGTAACTTTCATCCAGACACTGGATTAAGGAAAGTAGTTTTCATCATTAGACAGCAGATACATTAAACATGTTGATTTCATACACGTACAGCAAATAATAAATAAACAGTATACAAAATAATCTGCATATTAGTAGAATAGGTATGACCTTCAAACAAACAAAAAGTAAATAAAAACATAATACACATATACAACAGCACAGAACATTTTAACTCAGCAAAACAGAAATTTGTCTTTCAATATTTTTAAAGAATGTAAATATTCACAGGCACACAAACATATTAATGATCGTAGTACAAGTTTACAAGGTTCAGCAATTACTAAAATGTTGTATGATACAATTTGCATCCACATATTTACAAATATTTACACAAAACAGCTATGAGAACCTTTTCCAACTGGTTCTTTAAATACAAAAGTAGCTTTTCAAGGTTTTTTTCCAAATTTATTAACTTTAAAGCTCCTCTTCATTATTAGCAGTCCAAAATTTTTGTTGCACATAAACACATTAAAATATTCAGAACCTATCTTTAATCATCATTTTTGTGTTTTGAAGCAAGATAGTCCAATTTTTAAGTTACACCAGAAAACCTAATCTCAAAACATCTACAACTATTTGAACAACATTCCATGGATATTTGATAATAACCGTTCGCTAACTTCAATTAGAATAGTCAGTCCACAACACATTGGTCAAAATACCTATCTTACTCCACTGCTTGCCTCAGCACTAACAGTCCATGTTACACATTCTGCCTATTATTGGTTTGGCAGTTTATGATCACCTATAAACTCTTTGCCCCACATTGTCGAGGCTTTGATTATTGCTCACATATCATTTTAGGTAGTCCTCAGCTTCAGGACCACAGCATTTTTATTCTTTTGTCTTGTTTTGCTGCCCAACAACATATTTTTAGCAGTTTATTGTCGTCATCATCTTTAAGTTTTTTCATCATTATGTCACATCTTTGGTACAAATTGCATTAACGGTATAAAACATAAAACCTGCAACGTTGAAACAGCAATTAGACACTGGTAATATTAAATCTTTCTTTAGGCCATGACAAAATCAGGTAATATACACATCATTAATCAAGAAAAATTTAAATGACATTTTTGTTATAATGACAATGTTCAGGAGTTATTTGAGAGTCCCAGAATTGTGGTTTTTCTCCCCACTTTCTTACTCGGTAATATTTCCTTTATAGCCAATATTCAATTTAATTACACATTTAGGTTATCAAATATGTCAAGATCAGAATAATAACTTTAAATCCTATTGCGAGTGCTTTCTGCCAACCCTTTGTGGCACTAGACACGTACATCTCACATCTACTTTACAGACATTATTCAGGTTTATCTCCTCAATTTTGACACAGAACATTTTTCATCACTGTTCTTACCCATTTCTATATAACCATGCTTAGACATTAATCATATTAGATTATTCACTTTAAACATTCCCTTGTTTTCAGTATTCTTACGTTTTCTCATCCACATTTTTTTCAAATTACTTTTCTGTTGCATTCTCTCTTTATAATATCCACTATACTTACAATATTCTTGGTCATTTTCTAGTGTACCCAATTTAATTATTCATTTACTTATCAACACACAATACACAGTATCTTACATTATTTCCACACTTTTTAGTTTACTAGATAGAGAAGAAGGAAAGAAGATAGTAAAAGTTCTGAATGATGAAGAGGAAGGTTGACAACACAGAAAGAGACAGAAGCAGTGCTGGCAACGACTCGGGTCCCTGGTGCTCGTTATTATCATGCCTTTTAGATCTAGCGGCCGCTTTCTCTTTCATTCTCTTCTTAACTAACTCTTTTTTCTCATTCAGGTTAATTCCTACAATAGGTGGGAATTGTAAGATCTCTTCAATAATACTTTTACTTTTATCGTCCAACAGAATTTCTTCAGGGGTAAAACCGATGGTTTCATGGTAGAAGGTGTTCATGTTCTTTTCAAAGTGACTTACAAATCTGCCCCAGGCCTTATGGTTATGGTGACAGTAGGTTCTACCTAACCTTCCTAACTCACGCATATATCTTGCGACAGGGTTACTGGCCAGGTGGTAAGCTGAAATATACTTAACTTAAACATCATGTTGCTTCATACCTTCCTTCCAGATTTTTGGGATAAACTGTGGTCCATTGCCAGACAAAACTGCTTTAGGTTTACTGATGGTGTTAAAATACTGATTCATCTTGCTAAAGATTGTTTTAGCAGTGGCTTTCCTGATTGGATGTAATTTAATAAATTTGGAGAACACTTACAACACTACAACAGTGTAAGACCAATTCCCTGAGGTTTTAGGTAAAGGACCATACAAATCCAATGATTCTAATGTGTCCTCTGGTACTGTATTCTGTATAAAACCTTGATTTACTCTATTTGTTACTTTTGCCCTCTGACATACATCACAAGATCTTATTCTCTCAGTAATTTTCTTAGTAGCACCAACATTAATCATAACTACATCAGTTAACTTCTCAGTACACTTTTTGGAACCGCATTGCCCTAAGGCAAGATGAAAATATTCAACCACTTCAGTCTGAAATTGCTCTACAGGTGCTGACAGATTGAGTACGGGAGTCCCTTATTTTCAATAAAAGAAAAGGGAATTTTTTTAAAAAATGTGTGAGCTATAGATGGCAATCGATCTTCACAAAGCCATGCACGGGCCCTGGGTTGGCGCCACGTCAGATTTTTCCAGTATGTGCCGCTATCCCACCGCTTGTTCACGTGCTCGACGAACAAACAACCTTTCTGCTGACGGGGTGACGCTTAGGGAAGCGTCACTTGCCTAGCCAGAGCTCCTACAGCAGCCAATCAGAAAGGTCCAGGAGATCACATGTGAGCGTCCACCGCGCCGAGCTGTGCGAACGAGGCGTGTGGATCGCTCTCTTTTACTGGCAGGCCCCCGACGAGATCAGACGCATTGGCCGATTGCCTCCGTGCACTTTTTGAGCCCCGGCTCAATCTGTTTGCGCCTTAGGGCCGCTAAACTCACATAATGTACCCCGGCTCGGTCATCAGTAAATGTTTTCTCAAAAAACGGGAGGCAGTTTGCCAACCGGAGTTGAAAAATTAACACTTGTTCTTTTTTAGACCCCACTTCTACCTCAGCCACATCCTGACATGCACAACTGGTGTCAGTGACGTGGGATGTGACCCACCATGCGGTCTACCAAGTATTGAAATTACGGCTAGATGTCGGGACATTTTCTTTGACCTGGGGGCCATGCAGTAAATTAACTTCTTGTGGTGCTGGAAGCACCGATACGACACTGTATTATTACATGCAGCTATCCCTGTTGCCGTCGTGTCGGCCCTCGTGGCCCGTTTTATTTCAGCATTAACGCACGCGATACTGAGACGTGGCCGCGCGATACAGCGACATCGCCGCGCGTTGCCCATCACGCCGCCAGCCGAGCCGCAGTCGGCCGGCTGCCCCTGTCTCAGCTGCACTTCTCACCGCCGCTGCAGCGTCGCTGCGCAGCCTGCAGTCGACGCCCGGCTGCCGCTTCGTCTGCCTACGCCGCCTTCGCCGCCGCCGCCAACGTCGCCGCCTCCGGCATAATGAAGTAGTGTGAGTCGCGAGCAATTGCAGTAGCCTGGCCTCGCTATCATTGTAGCAATTCCTCGAGTTGTTTGTGAAGTCATTTTGTAAACACGCCTGACACCCGTTCAAATAAGCGAGCAGGAGCTGCTGCCGGAATTCCTAGCGCAGACCCTGTCACTATGTTAGAAGAACAGGTACGACAGTTAACTGTGCAAAAGATGGAATTGCAAGAGCGGTGCAATGCGCTTGCGGCGGAAAGCAACAAAAAAGTTACAATTGAACGAGCAGCTGCAAGCGCTTGTCACGCCTCTGCAGTTAGCACAGTTCCGCCTATATCCACTCTTGTTAGCAGTTTCCCTGTCGTAAATTTCATCCCGACTTTTGCGAGTAAAACTAACGAAAATGTAACGACATTTTTGCAGTGTGGCAAAGATGTAGGTAGGACTTGTGGGTGGCCTGATAGTTTCCTTTTGAGTGTGCTGAAGCTGAAACTAGCAGGAGACACTCGAACATATGTCGAGTCAGTCGACGCTCTGCGAGATGCTATCACTTTTGAAGCCTTGGCTAAAGGGTAAGCAGAGCGCTATTCCGATAAGCGAGGTGTCACCTATTATCGGGATTTGCTGTCTACCTTACGACAGAAAACCAATGAAGATTTAGAAGTATTTGCTGATCGAATCCGCACGGTATCGTGTCGCACTTATGTGCTTAGCAACTGCCAGGCCCGTAATGAAGTTTTAATAGAGGAAGCAGAAGCAAGGGCTATAGATGTGTTCAGTCGAGGGATTAACCCGCGCCGGCCGGTGTGGCCGTGGGGTTAAAGGCGCTTGAGTCTGGAATCGCGTGACCGCTACGGTCGCACGTTCAAATCCTGCCTCGGGCATGGATGTGTGTGATGTCCTTAGGTTAGTTAGGTTTAATTAGTTCTAAGTTCTAGGCGACTGATGACCTCAGCAGTTAAGTCGCATAGTGCTCAGAACCATTTGAACCATTTGATTAACCCGCAAACCGGCACAGAAGTGAAAAAGGCTTCCCCTGTTACATTGCACGAAGATGTGCGAATTGCACTGCTACGTGAGGAAGCAGGGAGATTCGTTACTAACCCATCTCAAACTAACGAGTCGCGACGCGTGTTTCTTAATGATGCAAAATGTCAGCGCTGCGGGAAGTTTAATCATACTCCCGCGCGCTGCCGCGCACCGTGTTGTGGCAGATGCCACAAGATCGGGCATCCTAATGCCACATGCCTCCAAAACAATGTAACCAGACAAAGGCAGCAAAATGTTCCACAGGCAACGGCGTAGTTACCAACAGGGAAATGGTCGGGGGGGGGGGGGAGGGGGGGGGGGGGGGGGGCAGGCCTAGCCACCAACCCTCGCCCCCGACAAAAGTAATGAAACCAGTATATAAAAAACAGCGGAAAGATGAGGTGGCAAATGTTTTTCTAGAGGGTAAACTCAGGGGTAGAATAATTAGAGTGCTAGTAGATACGGGAGCACAAATTAGCGTGCTGTTTGTCCCCTATCACGATAAGCGGAGGTTGAAGCCGCCCCACTATCACATTGCTGGATTGGGTGAGGGACTGATCATTCCTGCCGGGTCATCTTTCGTTAGTATTCAGTTAAGCAAAAAAAACATATGGTTTTAATATGGAGGTTGTACGGAAACGTAGGAGGGACTTTGGTATCATTCTAGGCAATGATTTCCTCAATGAGGTCCTAGGGGTAATCGATTATAGGACGCACACCGTCCGATTTGGTGAGGAAACTCGCTTTTTCGGTGGCGTTCGGACCGAGAGCGCACGAGGAAACTGTGAGGGACGGCCTGTCTCACAGGATCCGACAGAACCGCGTACATGTCCCATTAAATCGTTACGCCCAGTTACCATTGAGAGTGGGACAGGCAAGGTTCTATGGACTGATATCAAATCTCCATTGCCTACTAGTTCAATCGTTTTTGTGGATCCGCTCCGTCAAAACGATGTGTTGGACAGGTTACAGGTTCGTGTGAAGGGAGGTTTATGTGCTGTGGAGAGAAAAGGGAAAACGTTTTATGTACCTGTATGTGTCGATAATTTTGGTTTGAGAAAGATAGAGATTCCACGTGGAACAGTTTTAGCAAGTGGTCAGGAAATAGGAGATGATGATTTTTCAGTGATAAATGAAGGTAAGAGTAAAAATAGGAAGCAGTTCCCTATTAGAAGTGTGCGTACCCTGATACGCTCTTTGCAAAAGCAATTTAATGAAAAGTTAGAGCATTTGAGTAAAGCAGAGCAGAGGCTAATATGGCCCGTATTGCAAGAATCTGCGTGGTTGTTTGAAGAACGGCAATATTTGCCTGCTACAGACCTCATACTGCACGAGATTCCCGCCGGGGATGCTAGACCTATATCTCAAAAGGCATATAGGATCCCTTATCATTGACAACCAATAGTAAAAGACACAGTTCAACAGCAGCTAGCAGCAGGGATTATTCAACCCTCTGCCAGCCCCTGGTCGTCCCCAGTCGTTCTGGTTCGTAAGAAATCAATCAATGGCGAGAAGAGTTATAGGCTCTGTGTTGATATGAGAGCGGTGAATAAAGTAACAACACCTGATACTTATTCTTTGCCTCGTGTTAACGAAACCCTAGATCAATTAGGACACTGCAAGTATTTCACGACTTTAGATATGCGATCAGGGTATCATCAGATTACTATAGCGCCCAAGGACAGACCTAAAATCGCCTTTATTGTGCCTTCGGGTTTGTATGAGTTTTTACGCATGCCATTTGGTCTCAGAAATGCTCCTGCAACCTTTCAAAGATTTGCTGATTTATTGTTATGTGGTTTAAAGCCCACCACATGTTTAGTTTATTTGGCTGGTTCAAATGGCTCTGAGCACTATGGGACTTAACATCTGAGGTCAGCAGTCCCCTAGAACTTAGAACTACTTAAACCTAACTAACCTAAGGACATCACACACATCCATGCCCGAGGCAGGATTCGAACCTGCGACCGTAGCGGTCGCGCGGTTCCAGACTGAAGCGCCTTTAACCGCGTGGCCACGCTGGCCGGCTAGTTTATTTAGACGATACTATTGTATTTTCTAGAACTATTGAAGAACATGCAGAAAGGTTGAGGTGTGATTTGTCACGTTTGCGGAGTGCCCATTTAAGCCTGAAGATAGAAAAATGTTCATTTGCCAGTCACAAGTCCAGTACTTGGGACATGTCATTAGTGCTGAAGGTGTCAAACCAGATCCTCGGTTGACTGAGGTTGTGAGAGATTTTCCCACCCCAACCAATGTAAAAGAGCTACAGTCACTGCTTGGCCTATATAATTACTATCGTCGGTTTGTGAAAGATTATGCCAGCATAGCTAAGCCATTAACAAAGTTGTTGAAAAAATGTGCAGTTTTCTAGTGGTCAGAAGAATGTGAAGTAGCTGTAAAGAAGATTAAAGAAGTACTAACAAGCTCACCTCTGTTAGTCTATCTAGATTTTGAAAAACCTTTTATTCTTGCAACCGATGCCTCAGATTTTGCTCTGGGTGCAGTCCTTAGCCAAGAATATAACGGAGAGGAAAGACCTGTTGGGTATGCCTCCCGCCAGATGAATCAGGCTGAAATAAATTATAGTACTACTGAAAAGGAATTGCTTGCACTTATGTTTGGGGTAAACCATTTTAAATGTTATTTGTGTGGTAGAAAGTTCACCTTAATAACAGATCTCGCGGCATTAACTTGGATGTTGAATCTGAAAGATCCTAGCAGTCACTTAACTAGATGGGCTTTAAAACTTGCGAATATGACTACGATATTAAGCATAAACCTGGTAGACTGCATTCTAATGCTGACTCCCTGAGTCGTAAAGTAAGGATAGTTCAAACAAATGATGTTTTGATTGAGGAACTGAAAGAGGCGCAGAGCCGAGATGTTGAATGTCATAGGTTCAAATGGTTCAAATGGCTCTGAGCACTATAGGACTTAACATCTGTGGTCATCAGTCCCCTAGAACTTAGAACTACTGAAACCTAACTAACCTAAGGACATCACAAACATCCATGCCCGAGGCAGGATTCGAACCTGCGACCGTAGCAGTCGCGCGGTTCCGGACTGAGCGCCTAGAACCGAATGTCATAGGTATCTTACCAGTGTAGATTTCATTACTGAAGATGGTATTTTATACCGAAAGACTCCAGGTGGTAATAGAGTTGTAATTCCTAACGAATTGCAGTCCAGAATAATAGCTCAATGCCATGATAATTTGCAAGCATGCCATAATGGGCGAAGAGCAACAAATGCAAGAATAGCTGCACGGTATTGGTGGAAAAACAGAAAGAAAGATTTTCAAAAGTATATTCAAAATTGTTTACCTTGCGCTCAAAGAGCAACCCCTAATAGGACCAAAATACCTTTACAAAGCCTTCCAGAGGCGACGAGAACATTTCAGAATACTGCTCTGGATATCGTCGGTCCCTTTCCACAAAGCAATCAAAACAATAAATATATCCGGTCCATTATGGACCACTTTTCTCGATACCTTGTTTTGGTACCTCTCGCTGATATGACAGCAGAGACAGTTGCTAGAGAATTTGTCAATCACTTAGTTTTGCATTTCGGCAGCCCTGACGCTGATCTAACAGACCAAGGGACGAGCTTTATGTCGGCTTTATTCGTTCAAGTGTGCAAGCTTCTAGGAATCAAAAAGTGGAGAACCACCCCCTTTTATCCAAAGGCAAATGACCGCCTGGAACGTGTCCACAGGACAATTAAGAAAATGTTAAGTTACTATGTAAACAGAACGCATTCAGATTGGGACCGTTATATCAATATAGTCGCTTCAGCCTATAATAGCCGTGTCCATGAGTCAACAGGCTATAGTCCTTATAAGATAGTTTTTGGCAAACCTATGAACTCACCTTTTGAATTGGACAAATTGCCCCCAGGTGTGGACATAACTGAAGTCAAGAGGTTAGCTCGCCGTTTCAAGTCAATTTGGACACACGTTCAAACCAATAATTCCAAAGCCACCAAAAAACAATTTAAGCGGAGTAATAAGAATGCGCTAATGCCCATTTACAAGCCTGGGGATTTAATCTTGTTGCATAACCCAACAGTAAGACGAGGAACAACAAAGAAGTTTTCACCTCAATATGAGGGACCGTATCCTATCATTCGGTTAACCTCTCCAGTAAATACTGAAATCCAGTTGCCAGATCGGTTAGTGATAGTACATTTTGATCGTCTGAAACCCTTCTATGGTAAAGCACCTTTCATTCCGACAGTTTTGCCTGATCCATCGCCTAGTAGTGTATCAACTATGCCAGGATCTACAGTGTCTAAAGTAAAGAAGAAGAAGGTAAAACCTTTACTTGTCAGACCTAGATATTCCTTAAGGAACAAGCATACTTATGCATTGAGGTCAAGAGACTAAGTTTGTATTTTGTTTTGTACTGTATCAAGCGTAGCTGTTAACTCATATTCATTTGAAGTTTCATGTAATACTTGTTCAGTTGCATGCGCTGCTGCAGCCTTAAGTGTAGCTTACTAATATGTAAGTGCAAAGTGTAGAGTAAGTAGCGAGCAATCAAAGTGCTGGAAGTATGGGTTAGAACGGCAGTATAATTATATTCGATGAGGAGATATCTGCTCAAATAGTACGATAAGTTGTCGCAAGGGCTCCTAACCACTTCCTGAATGGGAAAAGTAATTGACAAATAATGCGAGACTATCATGATCCTGCACTAACACCAGTTTAAAACTCAAACCTGTGATATTAGATCAGTTATAGGCACTGTTTGTATCTTCCATGTAATTAAATTCTCCAGAGCTTAAGATAACGGAACGATTACAGCTGTCCACATTTTCTGCAGTTCCTGTGTATCTCACTAGAGGATATCAGACCCAATGCTTATAATCGCTGGGTCATTCTCATACTAGCTTTATCTGCCTCGTTGTAAATATCACACCACATCTCTCTCTCTGTTTCCCACCCTGAGAGTACAAATCCATGCTTGAACTATGGAGTTTACCCCAGAGTTTAATCTATGTATTAATAAGGTAACAGGACGAGAATAGTGAGGTTTTGGAATCATTTATTATCGAAATAAATAATTACACAGTACATACAAACCTAACATTCAGCCTGGAAGGACACATCAATTTTAATGATATTTCTTTTCACACGTTACACTGTCCATCTACACCTATGCAAAGTACGTATGACTATCAGTAACAAAATACAACTACTAGTGTAATGAAAGAGAGCTGGTAGCTGCACCGAAGTTTTAGCGCGTCATATGCCTACCCTGAAATGCTGGAGAGTATGACAAACAATGTTGAAAGGTAAGTGTTCTGTGAAGAGAAGTGATCTGTGTTATGGTACCTGGTCATGGGAACTATACTTGAAGTATTTATGAATCACTGCGCCACATTTTGTCATTTGTTACGTCATCTAATGAACCACACACGTCGTAGTTGATGAATTACACTACTGTACGAAGTATCTTATACCTAACCAAACGCAAATTACATAAAACACACTAGTAAACGAAATTATTGCTACCTTAACTACAGCCTTGCAACTAATTCACACTCTTACGCTGTCTTAAATGCAACCTATGGCGTTCAAGAAGCACGTATGAGAATTACGGGATACACAATGCCGTGATACGCCATGAAACGGGTTCTGCACAACTAGTGTAAATACGCCTCACAGATACACATTTGCTGTCTTCTACAACGCAGATAATCATTTTCCTTAGCTAATCAAGAATAGAACACTATTAGCTTTCATACAAGTGATCATTATAGAAGGCTAACTCAGAGAATTATTCACTGTTTACATACGACACACCTATAAAATTGTCTTACTGATCGCAACAGCGGCTCACCGAGAAGACACCACAGGTAAGTCACGGATCGTCGAGATGTCGCCGTGGTGCGACAGTACGTGCTCGGGTAAGTCTACATCTACATTCTACATTTATACTCCGCAAGCCACCCAACGGTGTGTGGCGGAGGGCACTTTACGTGCCACTGTCATTACCTCCCTTTCCTGTTCCAGTCGCGTATGGTTCGCGGGAAGAACGACTGTCTGAAAGCCTCTGTGCGCGCTCTAATCTCTCTAATTTTACATTCGTGATCTCCTCGGGAGGTATAAGTAGGGGGAAGCAATATATTCGATACCTCATCCAGAAACGCACGCTCTCGAAACCTGGCGAGCAAGCTACACCGCGATGCAGAGCGCCTCTCTTGCAGAGTCTGCCACTTGAGTTTGTTAAACATCTCCGTAACGCTATCACGGTTACCAAATAACCCTGTGACGAAACGCGCCGCTCTTCTTTGGATCTTCTCTATCTCCTCCGTCAACCCGATCTGGTACGGATCCCACACTGATGAGCAATACTCAAGTATAGGTCGAACGAGTGTTTTGTAAGCCACCTCCTTTGTTGATGGACTACATTTTCTAAGGACTCTCCCAATGAATCTCAACCTGGTACCCGCCTTACCAACAATTAATTTTATATGATCATTCCACTTCAAATCGTTCCGCACGCATACTCCCAGATATTTTACAGAAGTAACTGCTACCAGTGTTTGTTCCGCTATCATATAATCATACAATAAAGGATCCTTCTTTCTATGTATTCGCAATACATTACATTTGTCTATGTTAAGGGTCAGTTGCCACTCCCTGCACCAAGTGCCTATCCGCTGCAGATCTTCCTGCATTTCGCTACAATTTTCTAATGCTGCAACTTCTCTGTATACTACAGCATCATCCGCGAAAAGCCGCAAGGAGCTTCCGACACTATCTACTAGGTCATTTATATATATTGTGTAAAGCAATGGTCCCATAACACTCGCCTGTGGCACGCCAGACGTTACTTTAATATCTGTAGACGTCTCTCCGTTGATAACAACATGCTGTGTTCTGTTTGCTAAAAACTCTTCAATCCAGCCACACAGCTGGTCTGATATTCCGTAGGCTCTTACTTTATCAGGCGACAGTGCGGAACTGTATCGAACGCCTTCCGGAAGTCAAGAAAAATAGCATCTACCTGGGAGCCTGTATCTAATATTTTCTGGGTCTCATGAACAAATAAAGCGAGTTGGGTCTCACACGATCGCTGTTTCCGGAATCCATGTTGATTCCTACATAGTAGATTCTGAGTTTCCAAAAACGACATGATACTCGAGCAAAACACATGTTCTAAAATTCTACAACAGATCGACGTCAGAGATATAGGTCTATAGTTTTGCGCATCTGCTCGACGACCCTTCTTGAAGACTGGGACTACCTGTGCTCTTTTCCAATCATTTGGAACCTTCTGTTCCTCTAGAGACTTGCGGTACACGGCTGTTAGAAGGGGGGCAAGTTCTTTCGCGTACTCTGTGTAGAATCGAATTGGTATCCCGTCAGGTCCAGTGGACTTTCCTCTGTTGAGTGATTCCAGTTGCTTTTCTATTCCTTGTACACTTATTTCGATGTCAGCCATTTTTTCGTTTGTGCGAGGATTTAGAGAAGGAACTGCAGTGCAGTCTTCCTCTGTGAAACAGCTTTGGAAAAAGTTGTTTAGTATTTCAGCTTTACGCGTGTCATCCTCTGTTTCAATGCCATCTTCATCCCGGAGTGTCTGGACATGATGTTTCGAGCCACTTACTGATTCAACATAAGACCAGAACTTCCTAGGATTTTCTGTCAAGTCGGTACTTAGTATTTTACTTTCGAATTCACTGAACGCTTCACGCATAGCCCTCCTTACGCTAACTTTGACATCGTTTAGCTTCTGTTTGTCTGAGAGGTTTTGGCTGCGTTTAAACTTCCAGTGAAGCTCTCTTTGCTTTCGCAGTAGTTTCCTAACTTTGTTGTTGTACCACGGTGGGTTTTTCCCGTCCCTCACAGTTTTACTCGGCACGTACCTGTCTAAAACGCATTTTACGATTGCCTTGAACTTTTTCCATAAACACTCAACATTGTCAGTGTCGGAACAGAAATTTTCGTTTTGATCTGTTAGGTAGTCTGAAATCTGCCTTCTATTACTCTTGCTAAACAGATAAACCTTCCTCCCTTTTTTTATATTCCTATTAACTTCCATATTCAGGGATGCTGCAACGGCCTTATGATCACTGATTCCCTGTTCTGCGCTTACAGAGTCGAAAAGTTCGGGTCTGTTTGTTATCAGTAGGTCCAAAATGTTATTTCCACGAGTCGGTTCTCTGTTTAATTGCTCGAGGTAATTTTCGGATAGTGCACTCAGTATAATGTCACTCGATGCTCTGTCCCTACCACCCGTCCTAAACATCTGAGTGTCCCAGTCTATATCTGGTAAATTGAAATCTCCACCTAAGACCATAACATGCTGAGAAAATTTATGTGAAATGTATTCCAAATTTTCTCTCAGTTGTTCTGCCACTAATGCTGCTGAGTCGGGGGGTCGGTAAAAGGAGCCAATTATTAACCTAGCTCGGTTGTTGAGTGTAACCTCCACCCATAATAATTCACAGGAACTATCCACTTCTACTTCACTACAGGATAAACTACTACTAACAGCGACGAACACTCCACCACCGGTTGCATGCAATCTATCCTTTCTAAACACCGTCTGTGCCTTTGTAAAAATTTCGTCAGAATTTATCTCTGGCTTCAGCCAGCTTTCTGTACCTATAACGATTTCAGCCTCGGTGCTTTCTATCAGCGCTTGAAGTTCCGGTACTTTACCAACGCAGCTTCGACAGTTTACAACTACAATACCGATTGCTGCTTGGTCCCCGCATGTCCTGACTTTGCCCCGCACCCGTTGAGGCTGTTGCCCTTTCTGTACTTGCCCGAGGCCATCTAACCTAAAAAACCGCCCAGCCCACGCCACACAACCCCTGCTACCCGTGTAGCCGCTTGCTGCGTGTAGTGGACTCCTGACCTATCCAGCGGAACCCGAAACCCCACCACCCTATGGCGCAAGTCGAGGAATCTGCAGCCCACACGGTCGCAGAACCGTCTCAGCCTCTGATTCAGACCCTCCACTCGGCTCTGTACCAAAGGTCCGCAGTCAGTCCTGTCGACGATGCTGCAGATGGTGAGCTCTGCTTTCATCCCGCTAGCGAGACTGGCAGTCTTCACCAAATCAGATAGCCGCCGGAAGCCAGAGAGGATTTCCTCCGATCCATAGCGACACACATCATTGGTGCCGACATGAGCGACCACGTGCAGATGGGTGCACCCTGTACCCTTCATGGCATCCGGAAGGACCCTTTCCACATCTGGAATGACTCCCCCCGGTATGCACACGGAGTGCACTTTGGTTTTCTTCCCCTCCCTTGCTGCCATATCCCTAAGGGGCCCCATTACGCGCCTCCAGGATTAGGGAGATACATGATAGAAAGAGGATAGGGCATAACACACACCTACTGACAAGATAGAGGCAGAGTTAATGACAGCTGGTCTGCATAATTACTCATGCAAGCCTATACTTCGAGTCAAGCTCAATAGGGTATTCTTTCTTCACTAACGTTTTCCAGTCTGCTCCTTTGGCAGTGGTCCCGCTAGATAGTGGATAGGAAGCGAGGATCTCGTCAACCCATTCATGCGCGTTACTAATTAAAAGACGAGACCCTCACGTATCCTCACAGCCGTCGATATTCAGCATGGAATAGCATAACTATAGATAAAATATGCATACTTTACCGTAACAGAGTAAGTGGATTTAAAGAAAGAACCATTTATTAGAGTGCGTGGCAGGGGTTATAGGTGGTACAAAACAAGTGAGAGAATCTCATCATTTCATTGCCACGATTTTATTACAATTTAACACCCCAATGAATTACACCACAGTCCCACTCGCTCCTATTTGCTATTACCGTCATTTACGCACTTTGTGCCGATCACACCACCTTGTATTACAAGTAATGTTTTCACACACCCAGTAATGGATGTCCTTAGTATTCATAGCCATGGACCATGACAGTCTCCTTTCAAGTGACGTAATTCGTCCGGAATTAAACGGATTGCACATCTATTAGTCCTGAGACGACTATACTGCCTTCCAGTCGCTTTGCAATGCTTGCTCACTGATCTAAGTCATAAGCTAATTTATGCTGTGCGTTTCATTTTATTGTTTTGTATTATTTTATTGTGCTGCCAATTGCATTATGCCTCATGTCAGTTTATTATGTTGTATGTGTGCATTTTTTGGCATTTTATGTTGTATACCTTCAGTTTGTATACGCAGGGAACACGGGGCCACGTCTCAACCCTCCCCTCACTGTGTTAAGGGATAGTTACTTACTATTATCTTTCCTTTATGAATCAAATAGCACCTAAGCCATGCCGGTCATTCTGATACCTTGCATAACAAGGAGCGGCTCCGCGATAAAGACTAATACACCTGTTTGTCTGTGCGAATGTTTCGCTGCCACCGCAGCGATGGAAGACTATCTGACACAGTCACTGACGTGTCAGATTGATAGGTTGGACTCAGTAAAGTATGGGAACTACTCAGGAATGGGCCCAAGCGCTACGTAGTAATTGACCAAGGGTAAAGGAACGCCTGCTGAGTTGGCCTGAATCACAACTGGCTAGTTCAGCGAGAGACAGAGTCGCACCCACAGTGGACAACGAGCAATAGGGACGACTATTTCGTTGGCTCGGTTTTTTCACGCTACTGACAACGCACGACATGCTGGTATCCGTGCTGCCGAATCGGTGGATACCTGCAGTCACCAGTGATTGCAGTTAATTTTTGAAGCCCTTCCCTTTTATTACTTACTCTACTGCCGAGCCCTCGGATCTATCCTATCTTTCTACTTTTGTTAATGAGTATGCAGTGGTACTGTAAATCACTCCAATACCGGTCCTATCCGTCTTACCAGCCGTTTTTCTCATAGAGGTATCGCTCCTCCCTTGTTGCAGTGTCCATGTTTAAGCTATTCTCCGACGATCTATTGTGAAGTGAGAATCGTGTCTCTGCAATCTAGCCAGGCGAAGAATTAGTGTCCTTCAACAGCAGGCGAAAACCTGCGTTGGAAATTTTTTAAGACGTAACCGTGGGCATTACTTGGTTGTTCCTAAGGAGAAATTTGTCCTTCCCTTGAAGTACATAAATATAATCATCGTGTTCGCATTTTCACTTTTCCTTGCTGCTCGTGACTTTTCGTGACACTAAACACAAGTGCGACGCGTAATTTGCGTCGTAGCAACGAGACGATACGTACTTGGAAGAGCCACCACACAGTTCTTAGTGCCAACATAAACTATCTCTCAGTTTTATTCCCCGCGCGTACTACTGTGACGCAGTGCAGCCCGCAACACACGTGTGCGCTGCCTGATCAGAGTTGCAGCCACGCTTCACCTCTCAGAATCTTTATCCACATAATGGGCAGTAAGTCACTCTGAGCTTTAAAATGCTATACATTATTACAATGTTGATCCGCCTTTTCTTGTATTACAGTCATTACATACTGCGTTATTTCGCTGCCTTCTTAGAACCCGAGTATTATGCTAGGTGTTGGCACATTTCTTCTCCAACAGTCACGTCAGCGAATCTCGAGTTTTCGTAGAAGTAAAGAGCCGAAGTATCTGTCTTGTTAAGTTGCTGTTCCCAATTTGCCTGAAGCAATAGGGGTGTAGTAACCACTTGTCATGCTGTAAATTGCTTAATGCCTCGATATCATAACGAGTGTGGTCCTTGGTTGTTGCCAATGCTTCTCACGTAACCATATCTCCGCAAATGCTCGTTATTTCATTCTTTTCTGCCATGCTCTGCCTTACTTTTACCTGATGCCGGGAAACATTTTGTTATCCTCGTAAATATGCACTGGTTTGCTTAATCCACGAATCTCGACCACTCAATGACAGCAGTAGCAAGTCCTTCTTCAAGTTAGTTACTACTCAGCCCATCTGGCAGTCGCAACCTTGTACACCAGAATCTCTTTCACGGCCGCTATTATCGGTTTTTCCTCTCATTACCTCTGGTGCTTCTATGATGATGAAGTCCCATCTCGCTTTGGCAACCCATAGCGAAGAATAGCCACATATTGTCAGACATAGTGTATGAACTAAATGTTATCGCTTCATGAACACCCGCACAACGTTCCTTACACATTCACAGACACCTCATCCACATGATACGTATACACAGTCATACTCACCCCACCCTGAAAGGGAGAGTATAAACTCTACTACAGGAGATGTATTAAAAGGGTTCAGCTGCACTTGTTTTGTTTTCATTTATGGCGGTTAAACCCTCTATCTGGTTATCGCTTTTGCATCTACTCACTTTATTTGGAGATAATTATTCGTTAAATACTTCTCACCGGGAAAATCTGTTACAGTTCGCGCAGAAAACGCTTTTGAACATAGTGCGCAATGTGTTGTCTAGGGTAGCTGCAGCGATCTGAACAGTCACCCCGGAAATAAAAACTACGTAGATAAAGGGCCTACGGAATTTTCTGAAAATTGTTGTCACTTACAAAATGTAATTACCGCCATTCTCTACCTGTGTGTAACTTTCTCTGTAAAGGATACAAGCAGTCATGTACTTTATCGCATGGTTAAGTGCTTCCATCAACACGCTTAACTGTTTATCTGCATCTAGCGGCTAAGAAAGCTTCCACCTCAACAGATTGACTCTCATCGATATCGCACCAATATTCTGGGTGAAGACCCACAAATATCTACATATAAAACAAAAACACACACAAATAACACGTAGGCGCTGCTGATCCCCTTTCAGTCACACTTCTTACATAGCCGCGGGCTTATTCCGCTAATTCACCGTCACATTGTGAAATTGCCGTGTCAGTCTTCTATACGTGATCGCTGACTATAGGTACTTGTCAGCAATGCTGACAACCCTCTTTTGGCTACTTGCTATTGTATAAACACCCGTGACCGCTCACTTACTGGCCAGTTCAGTATTAACAGTGAAGCTGCATCCGCCCCATCGGAACGTACTACTCTCCGACTCCGTTACACGGTAAATATTAACCAAACACTATTACGCACTGCTGTGATATATTTTGTCGTCATTACTACATACAGTCGCATAGAGATATTCTCACGCCTTCTCTCTCTTCTGAATGCAGGACACTACTACACTCTGTCCTTTCATCGGCCACTTCGGCGGTGTCTCTCATAATCTATTGGAGTTGTTGAATACCTACCAGGAGAATATCGACCAGACATTACACCATGAGATGCTGCGCTTTATTGATTCTTTTTACTGGAACTGTCAGTCTCCCACCCTTTAGTAATCATCCCTCATCGTCAGGCATCATGTTTGAACGTTTGAACAACTTGCTATATACCCCCCATCAAGCGGTAATACGTGCCGAAATACAACTAAGCTCCATTAAGGAAGAAGAGCTAGCTTTACAACAACTTATCAATCGCTTATTGGCCTGTGAACCTTTACTTGAACAATCAGGGCAGACTTCCACCTTACGCACTCAGTGGGATTTAAAACAAGCACTGCTAAACACTCAAGAACAACTACAAAGCATCTTCGACACTGTGCTCCTAACTCGGGTTAAGAGAGCCTGGTTCAATGCCGGAGGTGCGATACTCAAAACTATCTTTGGTACCCCCGACCATGCTGACGCTAACCGCTGGGACCAAACCCTTCGCCAACTAACTTTTACTACTAACCAAAATCGGGACGTACTGGTCCACGAGCAATTACGCCTCCCCCATATTGAAGACAGTTTATCAGCTGCATGTTCGTTTCATCTGGCATCGCCAATGCAAATGCTTTACCCTGTACGGGAATCTTCGCTGCCCCATTATTATACGGCAGCAATCGTACATCTTGTGCGAACTTCTCAAGGACTGTGCGCACAGATTTCTCTACCCATCACATGCGACAACTGCGAGTTTGAATGCTACCGATTACACACCTTTCCGGTTACTTGGGTTGCCCTACGAAAGCAAGTGACTTGGCAAACAATTGATATCTTAGCTATTAGCAAAGATCGCCAAAGACATTCTGTCATGCAGCTGACTGACCTCCATCAGTGCCTTCACACTAATTACTCTATGTGTTCAAACTTATCCATTCATACTGGAACTAAGGACTGTGAGGTGGCCTTGTTTTTAGAGGAAACAAAAAAACCCAATCCTCGTATGTTATCGAACTTGCGTGAGCCTTGGTTTAAACCAGTAGGGGATAGTTTATTATATTTTGTACCTCAAACATCTACAATTGCTTTAATATGCTACGATCATGTTTTCGTGTCTCGGACGTGTCGTTTCGCACTGGAAAACAGTGGATTACTGTTCAACACGTCCACCTGCGATTTAATAACACCTACTGTCAAACTGTCAGCACACCTAACACAAGTGAAAAATTTGAGCCTCGGACCCCTTTTACTTTATTTACCTGAGGTACCCGTGGTACTACCATCACCCGATAGTGTACCCAGGCTACCCAACGAGTCCGATGCTCGATTACTTCAGTCAATTGACGAATTACTAGATCAGGAAAAGGGCCAAATCGCCATGGACCGAGCTGTTGCTCACATAGCTACCTGGCGGACACAGAAACAATTGTATACGGTTACTCTGCCTAGTGCCCCGACTGTTCCAACCCTGATTGTCGCAGGAGCCGTTCTCTGGTGCCTGTATAAGAAAGGATATTGTACACACATTAAGTCAACACAACCAACTGTCCCCGAGGCACAGCCCGAGGGTAAATTTCGACAAGAGTAATGTCAGGCATGGTCTACCATAGTGAAATACACTCTTCAACTGAAATAAAGTTTGTATTGTCTAATGTTCATTTACTATTATTGTTATCATGTATCAATGTATCTAATCATGTAAACTATTGGGTAAAGATACTAGAGATGACCACTGAATGTAGGAAACCTTAGTTTATTTGCTACTGAAGCCCACCCCTGCAAACTTTTCAGTACCTGCCTACACAATAAGCAGCTGCCACCATGCCCCTCCTTCCCGCCGTCCGCACCTGAAGGAACCACAGAGTATCCAACGCTGCGCGGCGCCCGCTGCTGCCCCACTCTCCGTCAGTGGTACATGGGCCACCCCATCACAGCGCCGCATCTGACCCAAAGATTCTCACTCTGTTTATTTTTCAATGATTGTCTATATTACATGTGGAAGATATACCATCAACAGTTAGAACTTTGTGTTTAACCAACTGCAATCAGTGTCCCTACACAGAAGAAAATGCCTTTTATGTTACATTATGAACATGTTTCAACTTTCTATTATCTGTAAATGAAGCAATTTTTTAGGTTGTTAGTGTTTCAATAAGTCTTTAATTACTATTTTGAAACTATTAACCATAGAAACTACCTCTCAGTTTGAGAATTTCAATGTTTTATCTAATTATTTACTATCTTCATATTCTGTTTATGTTAACTATGCTTGTCAATTGAATACTTTTATTTTGTAGAATTAACTAATTTGTTACAATTACTACCTTCGTATTTTAGTTTATATTCTGAAACTGATTCCACTATGTAGCAACGAGTTTAACGTTTGCCAAACATAAAAACAATTACACATTTCTAGAGGCGCCTGTAACCTTCAAAAGATCAGCGCTGATTCAGTTCGGCCAGCATCTACACTTCTGCTACACCGAGTTTAGCGTCGCAAGTATATACGAGTAACAGAATCTGTAATACTTCATTCCAATGTTGTGAAACTTTTGACATACTTTTAACTTTTTGTGCTAAGATTTGCATTCTGATACAGTAATGATGATGGGAAATTATCGTATTGAATTATGTGTGATAAGAGCAATGTCTGTAAATGTTTTATGATTTTGATCAACAATCTTTCTGTATAATATCGTTTTTTTTAAAGGGACTTTGTTTTTATGTTGTTGTAAAACCACTCCAGTATACATAGAAGTTTTTGTAAAACTTAGATTCACCCCACCCTCATTTTTGCAAATATTAACACACCCGACCAAGGGAGCAAATTTTTTTCTTTTATGAACGAGCAACAACTAATTTTCACCATAAAACGCCACTACCGCGGAAGGGGAAGGAGATGTATAGGTGCTGACAGATTGAGTATGGGAGTCCCTTATTTTGAATAAAAGAAAGGGGAATTTTTTTTTTAAATGTGTGAGCTATGGATGGGAATGGATCTTCACAAAGCCATGCACGGGCCCTGGGTTGGCGCCACGTCAGATTTTTCCAGTATGTGCCGCTATCCCACCGCTTGTTCACGTGCTCGACGAACAAACAACCTTTCTGCTGACGGGGTGACGCTTAGGGAAGCGTCGCTTGCCTAGCCAGTGCTCCTACAGCAGCCAATCAGAAAGGTCCAGGATATCACATGTGAGCGTCCACCGCGCCGAGCTGTGCGAACGAGGCGTGTGGATGGCTCTCTTTTACTGGCAGGCCCCCGACGAGATCAGACGCATTGGCCGGTTGCCTCCGTGCACTTTTTGAGCCCCGGCTCAATCTGTTTGCGCCTTAGGGCCGCTAAACTCACATAATGTACCCCGGCTAGGTCATCAGTAAATGTTTTCTCAAAAAACGGGAGGCAGTTTGCCGACCGGAGTTGAAAAATTAACACTTGTCCTTTTTTAGACCCCACTTCCACCTCAGCCACATCCTGACATGCATATTGCCTAGGCCAACACACCTTCCATTCTTCGGTACTGGTATTCCTTCTCCTGTATAAAACTCCATTAAATATCTTGTAAAATCTACTGATTTGTGGGAAGTCAGGGTTACTAAAATTAACTTTCACTGACTTTCCATATTTCATCCTCATTCTGGTGGAACCTCATGCTTTTACAAATTTGCTCGATTCTTTTCCTACCAGGAACCTCCTTAAAATATCTTATATGAAATTTGCCATTTTCATTACATTCCCTCAGTAAGTTGTTCATACCTTCAGGCCATCGTGATAAAGCGTCGGCTACGTAATTGTCCCTACCTTTAATATACAATATCTCATAATCAAACCGTTGTAAGTACAGGGCCCATCGACTCAACCTGCCGGTCAACAGTCAACAGTTTTTTTCAAAAAGGTTAATGCCTTGTGGTCTGTATGAATTATAGTTTTATGTCCCCATAAATAATTCCTAAATTTCTTTAATCCCCAAATGATTGCTGAAGCCTCTTTCTCTGAAGTAGTGTAGTTTTCCTCATATTTAGTTGAAGTCCTACTACTAAAAGCAATGGTCCTATGTTCTGTTTCCCCAGATTCTGTGTTTTTCTTAAATAATTCAACACCAATAACATAAGCACTACTGCCTGTAATCATGTGGAATGGCTCACTTAAAACTGGATGATATAAAATGTTTTCCCTTATTAGCTCAGTTTTCAAATTTTCAAAATCTTTCTGACATTCAGATGTCCAAACATAGACACTATTTTTCTTCAACAAGCTATTCAAATGTGGGATGTTAAAAGCTTGTCCCTTCGCAAATTTGTGGTAAAACCCACAAATACCTAAAAACGCTTTTAATTGTTTCCTGTTCTTTGGAGGAGGGCACTTTTCAATAGCATTAAGCTTTTCTGGGTCCTTGCCAATCCCAGATGTGGTTATTATGTGTCCTAATAACTTAATTTCTTGTCTCACAAATTCACACTTTTTTAACTTTAAAGTCATGCCCCCTGCTTGAAGAGCAATAAGGGTTTTGTTTAACAGGTCACAATGTTCTTCCCAGTTATCAGTAGCAATCAACAGGTCATCTATATATTCAGTCAATCTGGCACAAAGTTCTTTTCATAAAACAGAATCCAAAGCCCTAATAAAAACAGAAACAGAGGTATTTAAACCAAATGGTACAACTCTATATTGGTAACATTTTCCTGCAAACAAAAAGCTGTATATTTCCTAGAATCTTTGTGTAATGGGATTTGCCAATATGTGGCAGTGAAGTCCAGACTGGTTAGATATTTTACATTATGGAACTTTTGTAATAAATCATCTGAATTTTCGAGTTTGTCTACTTATCTCCTGACAATTTTATTGAGTGTCTGTGCATCAATGACTACTCTTACGCCTCCATCCTTATTGACTATAATAGGTGGACTGTTGTATTCACTATTGCTTCTCTCTATTCCCCCCATTCCAACATTTTATCAATTTCAGCTTGTACTGCTTCTTTCTTAGCTATAGGTATTGGGTATGGTCTGACAAAGAATGGTTCATGTTCCATGACATCCATACGGTATTCAAAGTTGTTTACAACACCTGGTTTATCAGAGAACACTTCCTTATTATTATTCAAGATATTAAATAAATCCTCTTTCTGTTCACAGGAGATCTCTTGGATAACATCAACAAGTTCCCTAAAACTGTCAGTTTTTTGATCATCCTGCAATAAATATTTCACATGGTATATTTCACATAGTTGGGATAAACCATCATTTTCAGATTCTATTTTTACCAATATGGGTTCTACATTAACATCTTGGACTTGGTTGTCACCTTCAAATTAAATTTCTATTGTTTTGGTTTCCCTATTAATATTAACAGTTCCACTACCACAACCTAAAATTACTTTTTCCTTGTATAGCCAATCAGTACCTAGAATCATTTCAGCACTTAGTTCAGGGACCACCAAAAAATCATGTTCGAATTTTTGACTTCCTATTTCAAAGTCCATCAATACTTGTTTTTGAATGGGCTTCCTGGACCTACCAGTAGTTCCTACAATTTTTACTCCACTCACAGACATTATTACTAGCCCTGGTTTACGTGAAATATGTTCAAAGAATGATTCTGATAAGGCACTGATTTGGGATCCTGTGTCTAAAAGCACTTGCAGCTCAGTGTTATAAACATTTACAGGTATTGTAGTTTGTTTAGTAATTCTGTGTTATTTTTCCTCCTGTTCTTCTCAATAACAGATCCTGCTCAAACATAATGTCTTTCCAGGAAATATTATCTACAGATTTCTGTTGTATATCAGGTGGCTTTTTGGGTTTGTTGACCTCTACCTCTATACAGATTTTCAACAATTCACGTTCTACTATATTTATATCTGTAGGTTAATTAGGTTTCTGTTAATCTATTTCTTTCATTACATTAATCAATGCTTGCCCTAATATAGTGTCATCTGGCGGCTCTTTCGGTTTTGTTTCGGTTATGCATTGCGGATTTTGTTTCGAAAAGATGTCATTAACTTTTTTGTAACCTCTTTCTGTAAAGGTATAATTATGTTTGTCTACCTCCGAAAACTCATCTGTATCTGAATCTGTAGTCTCTCCATCTGAGCTATCACTAGGTTCTATTTCGTTATCAGATTCGAGCAGGAAAGCAACTTTTAAACAGTGAGGCAGATTATCTCTAGATGTTTCAGCTACTTTGTTTTTTTAATTATTTTCTACACAATGCACATCGTTTGGACACTCAGGTACTTCTGTTGTATCACTTTGAATGAATTCAGCCTTAACTTCATACTTAGTATAATCGTCATATACTTCGATAACCTTCATTTCATTTTCTTCCTTGCTATAATTCTCAGACAATCGTGCGAAATTCCTGCTAGACCCTTCTGCATTAGAATCACAGAACACCTTTCCATCAACATTTGCAATGTTTACTAACGTCCTTCTCTACATCATTTTCACCTATTATTAAGTGTGCACACGTCTTTTGCGTGGCATATTCTACCTTCCTTTCCTCTTCATTCATCATAACCTACCCCACATCTACGTCTTTTACCTCATATACATCAGTAACTGTACAAATATTCTACTTTCCACTCGCCTTCTCTGGCTCTCTTTTATTCTTTAATTATGCCTTTTCGCACGATTCCGATATTGAGTTATCCTTATCATATGACATATTAACTTTATTTTCAGTTTTACATTCGTCTATTACTGAAACCGGCCAAGGGAAGTGTCCGATCCCGCCTCTTCTGTTTCTCTGTACGGCAGCCATCTTGTTCTGACCTCGACGATTTGTGTGTGTTGCTAAATACAATGTGTAGTGCTCCCGCAAGCGCTGTCCCGAGCACAAGTGGTCACGTGACTTCACACTAGGCTCGCCAGTCGCCACTATGTATCACTCCATGCACGTATTCCAGGGCGCCCCATATTTTACATCTTTCCTTCTCGAATTTATTATTTGACATCTTTTCCTTGGGCCCAAAACCGGTTTCCGCGTGAATCCGGCCCATAACACACTCTGTTTTCAGTTTTCCATTTCGTCTCTATTTTGGAAATTCCGCGCCATGTATCCCCTACCGCGCGTCTTATAGTTTCCCCTTCCTCTCGCGCGACCTCTTGAATCGTATTTACATGATATCTATCATTTTCAGGTCGTTCATGATGGTCATTACTTTCTCTTGAATAATTGTTGTTATTCCCCCCAGGGGCTCAGCATTCATTTGCTGAGTACGGGCTTGGCGACCCCGGGGTCCTGAGCTGGGGACTGGTCGGCGCTGCCAGTTTCCTGTCACCGTAACCCCCGGACATGCTTCAGCGACCACTGTATGGCGCGGCGGTGGAATGTTGTGTGCTGCGGGGAATGGTAATCTTGGCTTGACCGCCTGGATTGCGAGGAAGGACAACCTCTATAAAAACCCCTCAATCTTCCGGTGTGCTCCGCGCCTATGAGATGCATGGCTGTTGGGGTGGAACAGTCGCAAGCGGGCAACCTCTGGGGCACCTGCCGCACCCCAGTTGTATCAGGCTTACTCAGGCACGCGGGGCTCTGTCTGAGCGGACCTTTAGTTCCCTAGCTGCTCGTGGGACCACAATGGACCCTTCGACCTCTACGTTTCCCCCTACCAGTGGATTGGGTGGGCCACTGGTAGGAAAACACACCCAATCGAAAAAGCGACTTCGTGCTGGGAGTCCTCCAGCGCCTGGTGTTGATCGAGATTTATCAGACTGTCGTAACAGAGCATATGCTGATAATCAGAATGTGTTTTTGATTATTAAACGGAAGGAGGGTAGCTTTGAGAGGGTTTCTCCCTTTTACATCCACAAGGGTCTTGAGGGGATTGCAGGAACACTTAAATCTGTGAAGCGACTCCGCAATGGGACTCTGTTAGTTGAGACTTCTAGTTCCCGTCAAGTCGCTTCTCTTCGGAAGGCAACCTGTCTTGGAGAATACGCTATCGAGACCGAGCTCCACTCCACTCTGAACTATAGTAAGGGTGTTGTGACATGTAGGGATTTGGTGGATATCCCCACAGATGAGTTAAAATCTGAATGGGCTGATGACGGTATTGTTGACGTGCAGCATATTATGAAACGAGTCGATGGGAACCTAGTCAAATCCGACTCGTTTATTCTCACGTTCAGTTGCCCGAGACTCCCAGAGCATGTTAAAGCGGGGTTCTTACGTTTGCCAGTAAGGCCATATTTCCCCAACCCCATGCGCTGTTTTAAATGTCAGCGCTTTGGGCATACTACGTTGGGGTGCAATGGGATAGCCACTTGTGGTAAATGTGGTCAGCCTGCCCATGAAGGAGCCGATTGTTCATCGCCTGTGAAGTGCGTGAATTGCTCTGGGAGTCACCCTGTCTGGAGCCGGGTCTGCCCCATCTATCTCGAAGAACGGAAGATACAGGAGATTAAAACATCTAAGCGCATCCCCTATGGCGAGGCCAAGAAGCTCTTTAAGGCCATGCAACCTCCTGTGTTTACAACGTCTTTCGCTTCCGCTCTGAAGAAACCGGTACAAATGGCCACTGTTGCTACGCAAACGGAGGTTGCTAGTGTTAGCACTAATACCTGCGTTTGCCAGTGCACTTGTGCTGCTGCGGTTGTTTTGCAACCTGCGGCTCTCCCTGCAACATCGGACAAGGCTGTGGTTGCTGACATTGGGGTACTTCCTGCCCCTCCCCCTATGGCGCCTTCTGCCCAGGCGAGTAAAGTTCCACCTGTTGACAAGGCTGTGCATTCTAAGCCCTCCAAGACAAAGACGCCGAAGGTGAAGGTTTTGCCACCTGAGGAGACTAGTCAGGGTCGGTCCGATGACGAGGCCATCGTACTGTCTGACATCTCCCGTGGGTCGTCATCGGAGCTGATGGACATCGATGTCGACCGGGGGCGATCTTCTCGCCCCAGGAATAAATCTCCAGCGGGTACGGGCTCTCCTCCGAAGCCCAGAGGAAGGGTGAAAGTTCAGCCACCCTAATCACTGGCTCCCATATTACAGTGGAACCTGAATGGGTTCAGGACGCATGTGGCCGAATTACAACTCCTTGTACGAGAGGGCCCTTTGTGCTTATGTCTCCAAGAGACACATTTTCGGGCCACTGATGCTCCTTCTTTACGGGGCTATACCGTCTATCGGAAAGATGATCTGACGGGGCAAAGGGCAAAGGGTGGTGTTGCGGTTTTTGTCCGTGACCTGCACCCCTCATCTGAGCTCCCTCTCGTTACAGACTTGCAAGCAGTTGCAGTTGACCTTCTTGTGGGTCGGAGGCTCACAGTCTGTTCAGTCTACTTACCTCCTCAGGATGTGATAGACTCTGAGGCTCTCACAGACCTTATTAGCCAACTCCCCCACCCATTTCTTCTGCTGGGGGACTTCAATGCTCATAATGTCTTATGGGGCTCTCCGACTACTTGCCCCAGGGGTCGCATTCTGGAAAGCCTCATGATGTCTGAAGAACTGTGCATCCTCAACTCTGGTGCCCCCACTCATTTTTGTACTGCTTCCGGGTCGTCGTCGGCTATTGACCTTTCCTTTTGCTCTCCAGCACTCGCGGCTTCTGCTCTGTGGGAGGTTGTTGCTGACCTCCATTCTAGTGACCACTTCCCCCTTTGGATTCGCCTCCTGGATGAGGCTGTGGCATTTTCAGTGCCGCCTCAGTGGCACCTCTGCAGAGCTGACTGGACGCTTTTCGGCCAACTGGCTGTTTTGGAACACCGTGCCAGCGTCCACGAATGGGTAGACCATGTTACAGCCGTGATCTCCCATGCTGCTGAATTGTCCATTCCACGGTCATCCGGTAATCCCAAGCGGCGTCCTGTCCCCTGGTGGATCACTGAGTGCCGCTCCGCCATCCGAGCCCGCCGTGCAGCTCTGCGCTGCTTCAAGTGCCGTCCCTCAGCTGACAATCTTGCGGCCTTTCGGGTGGCAAGGGCCAAAGCGCGGCGAGTGATTAAAGAGAGCAAACGACGGTCATGGCAATTGTTCTTGAACTCCATCTCCCGCTCCACTAATTCTACGAAAGTATGGGAAGCCATCAGGAGGATTTCTGGGCAACGCAGCCCACTACCTGTCACGGCATTGCTGCATCAGGGATGTCTCCTCACGGCGCCGAGAGACATTGCCCAGACACTGGCCATGCATTTTGCGGAATCTACCGCCACAATTAACTGTGATCCAGATTTCTGCCGCTACCGAACTGCCATCGAGAGGGGTCACTTGGACTTCCGGTCTCCAAATTCTGAACCCTACAACTGCCCCTTCACAATGTGGGAACTGGATTCGGCGCTGTCTGTGGCTCATGATACTGCGCCTGGTCATGATCAAATCCGGTACAGCATGCTGCAGCACTTGTTGCTGCCATCCAAGGAAGTTCTCCTGAGTTGTTTAAATATGATATGGTTATCCGGCACATACCCTGACTCGTGGAGGGAGGCGGTTTTGATTCCTCTCCTCAAACCGGGGAAGGACCGAACGCATCCCAGCAGTTATCGCAGTATTGCTTTGACGAGCTGTGTCGGGAAGACGTTGGAACGCATGGTCAACCGTCGCCTGGTTTGGCTGCTCGAGACCAGGCAGCTCCTTAGCCCCTCTCAGTGTGGCTTTCGGCGATGTCGTTCCACTATCGACAATTTGACCCTGCTTGAGGCGGCCATCCAGCAGGCCTTCCTACGTAACCAGCATTGTCTTGGTGTCTTCTTTGACATTCATAAGGCGTATGACACTACTTGGCGCCGCCATATCCTCAATCAACTCCATGAGTGGGGCCTTCGTGGCCGTCTCCCCATCTTCATTCGGTCCTTTCTTTCCCACCGCCTCTTTCGTTATAGGGTTGGTAATGTGCTATCTGATTGTTTGTGCAGGAGAATGGTGTTCCTCAGGGAAGCGTTTTAAGTGTCACCCTCTTTGCTGTCGCCATTAACAGTATCACGTCCACTATCCGGAGTCCTGTCCAGTGCTCCTTGTTTGTGGACGATTTTGCTGTTTTCTGTTCTTCCTCCAGTCTTGTCACTGCTAGTCGGCAGTTGCAGCTTACGATACAGCGATTAGAGGCATGGACTGCGAAGACGGGTTTTACCTTTTCTGCAGAAAAATGTGTGTGTGTTCATTTTAATCGTTCTCGACGTCTTTTTACCTCCCCTGAATTGCGTCTGAGGGACACCATTCTTCCTTTTAGCGACACTGTGCGGTTCCTGGGCCTCACTTTTGATTCCAAGTTGTCGTGGTTGCCTCACCTTAAAGACCTCAAGGTGCGGGCCCTGAAGGCACTGAATATTTTGAAGTGTCTGAGCCATCGGTCCTGGGGAGCAGATCGGGCGCGTTTGCTGCAGTTCTATAGGGCTTTCGTCCGGTCGCGTCTTGACTATGGTTGCACCGTGTATGGGTCAGCAAGGCCTTCGTATCTGAAGATTCTTGATGCCGTACACCATGAGGGTATCAGGCTGGCCACTGGTGCCTTCCGTACCAGTCCCATCCCCAGCCTGTGTGCTGAGGCAGGGGAACCGCCGCTCGCCATCCGGCGGCAACTCCTCATGGTGCGACGGGTGTGTCAATTCCTTGCCTGTCCTACCTCCCCTGCGTACCCTACCGTTGCCCGACCGCCTATGGAACGTCTCTTTTCCAGTCGTCCCAGGGCAACGAGACCATTTGGGATTCGTGCCAAGCGTTTGCTTGAGTCCCTTGGTGTGGAGCGTGTGGCCCCCCAACGACAAGGTTTTACTCGCCTGCCTCCCTGGTTGCTCCAGAGGCCCAGCGTCCTTTTAGACTTGTCGGAGTACCGGAGGAGTTGCACTCCTGCGTTTGTTTTTATCTCCTTGTTTTATGATATTTTAAATCAGCATCCCGACCATGTACCAGTATTTACGGATGGCTCTAAACAGGGGGACTCTGTTGGTTGTGCTGTTGTTTTCCCTGATCGAGTCGTCAAGTTACGGCTTCCTGCGGCGTTTACCATCTTCGATGCCGAATTGTTTGCGATCTTGCGGGCATTGGAGCAGATGAGATGTGTTCCCAGTCTCAAGTTCCTCATCTGTTCTGACTCCCTGAGTGCCCTTCAGACCATGCAACACTTGTACCCAGAGGATACGGTCGTCCAGAACATCCACGATGCCCTACTCCACCTGCAACGGCAGGGGAAGGAGGTGTCCTTCTGCTGGGTGCCGGGGCACGTGGGTATTAGGGGAAACGAACTGGCGGATGTGGCTGCCAAAGATGCATGTTCCCTCCCTCATGTTGTTGACTGTGCCGTCCCCCTCCATGCTGTTACCTCCCTCCTGCGTTTTCGTGTTATGCGTCAGTGGGAAGAGGAGTGGCTGGCAGTCGGTGACAATAAGCTGCGTCTGGTCAAGGCTACCACGCGGCCATGGCGTACGTCCTACCAGTCATGCAGGCGGGATGAGGTTCTCCTCACTCGCCTCCGCATCGGGCACAGTCCATTAACACATGGTTTTTTACTCCGGCGGGAGGACCCCCCAATCTGCAGTTCTTGTGGCGTCCAGATTACTGTCCGCCACATTTTACTTGACTGTCTTTTATTCTCTAACCAGAGGGCGGTGGTTTCCTTGCCACCGGATTTGCCCTCTATTTTACAAGATGACGCAACGACTGTAGTTAAGGTCTTACGGTTTTGTGTCCTGTCCCATTTGTTGCCTCGGATTTTAGGGAGAGGGTTTTAATGTGCTGCTGGGTGACTGGCTCACCCGGGTTTTAGGTAAGAGGTCAGCCAGTCACGATTACCTCCTTGTTTCCCTTCGGTTTCTGTTCTCTTTCCCTTGTGTTTCCTTTCCTTTTTAGTGTGTCCCTTCTCCTCTCGTTTTACCTCTGTGTGTGAGGATTTGAAACTGCGTCAGGTCTGTGTGTTTTAGCCGTTCTCCTTGTTCGCTGTTTGTCTTAGTCCCTTCGCTGCATGTGTTCCTGTTTTTATGCGTTTGGGCGCTGATGACCACGATGTTTAGCGCCCGTAAACCTCAAACACACACACACACACACAATTGTTGTTATTATAGGGACGAGATTCACGATTTCTTCGCCAGTGATCTTCATCCTCTACCCTTTCTAAGAACGCAGAAAAACTTTTGAGTACTCCCAACATATCGTTTAGAATCCTCAGGCAGTTTCTGCCAAAGAACCCAAACGATCTTGGCTTCAGTCCTCCTACCCTCCTGATGTATCAGCTTTCTGTACCATGATTCGCAAAACTTTCATGGTTTGCCTATTTCTGAGGGTGATGATGTTTGGTTTGTGGGGCGCACAACTGCGTGGTTATCAGCGCCCGTACAATTACCCAATCTTTGCTCAGTCCAATTTCGCCACTTTCCTGGATGATGATGAAATGATGAGGACAACACAAAACCCAGTCATCTCGAGGCCACAACTGCGTGGTTATCAGCGCCCGTACAATTACCCAATCTTTGCTCAGTCCAATTTCGCCACTTTCCTGGATGATGATGAAATGATGAGGACAACACAAACACCCAGTCATCTCGAGGCAGGTGAAAATCCCTGACCCCGCCGGGAATCGAACCCGGGACCCCGTGCTCGGGAAGCGAGAACGCTACCGCGAGACCACGAGCGGCGGACGGTTTGCCTATCTCTGATATCATACAGCCTGGCCATTAGGAACTCACGCCACAACTGGTCTTGTTTTTGTTCTGACCAGTACTCGTCAATGAATTTTTGTTTAAAGCTTTCGAAAGACATCTGGTTTGTATCCAGATTCAACCCCCACCTTTTTGCTTCTCCTGTTAATGCACTGATTACAACATTAATTTTTTTCTGATCAGATAAATATTCAGGAAAGTTCCTTTCGCAGTTTTTTACAAAATCAACCTCTTTGCAGGGTCGAATTTTTCTTCGCCCTCTAATATTTTACTGAAAGGCATTCTTTCAGTAAATTTTGTAGCCCCTGACTGTATTTTTCTTTCCAAGTCTTACATTTTGCTTTGGATTTGTGAAATGTTATGATCACACTTCTTATTGCAGGTAGCAATCTGTTTGGTTAGTACTCTACTTGTTTCTGTTACAGATTGCTTAATCTGTGCAAATTCAGCATTACATTCTGTTTGTATTTCGGATTTAATACCGAATACCTTTTCGTCCACTTTAGTGATGACTAAGGGTTCTGCTTGATCTTGAATTTTAATTACTTCAGTGTCAAATCTTTCGTTAATGTCATCAATTTGTCATTGTACATTGGCAATATTGCCATTGATGTCAGTAATTTCGGTTTTGAGGTTTTTGATTTCATTACTCACAATGTCTACTTTAACATCTACCTTCTCGATTTGTTCACTAAGATTCTGGCTTTGCGACTGCATCTGTCGACTGATATCACTACCTAGTGCTGCAATTTGTGTTGCAATTTGTGCCTTAATATTGTCATTAATATTGTCATTTTGCGCTGCAAATTGGGCAGACAGTATTCTAAGTTAATCATCAGATCTGGTGTCTTTTCACTTTTAGTTTCTACTGCATTCTCGTGTTCGGAAACTACAGCCGTTTCTGTTTTTGGTGATTCAAACATATCCCCCGATTCATTAGCATAGCCACTGTCTTCGACAACATCGCCTATTTTGTCATGTTTAGTACGCGCGACATTCATAGCTTCGATCTGTTTATTGACGTCCGCATGATGTCGTACCTAATTTAACTCGCGCGGAGTGCCATCTGTTGGTGTGCTGCCTGAACTGTTCTCGATTGCATTCTGTTCTCGCGTGTCTAGATTTATTTCTAGTTTTCTGTCCATTTTAATTACTGTTAAGTACTGATACCTTTTATTTTCAATTTAAGCTGAACTTTCACTACCCGTTCTGTTAAATAAGTTACCGGTTCGTGCCGCTGGACGTTGTCTGTTCACTCTATGTTTGTAAAATACTAACTACTTATAATTTTTTTCGGCTGTAGGTGCAAATTGAACAACATCCTGTCACGCGGCGCCACATATAACACTGCAACAGCATTTACGTAGCTTATGTAATCAAACACCAAATTTGGTCTATTACGCACTATGTCCCAACAGAACACCTAGTCCTGTCACAGAAAAGCCACGTATAACACTCCTGTCTGCTACTGCTATACCATAACCTTAAAGTTGGAGGCAGGTTGTGAAATAAAAACTATCTTGTTAAAGTAATTATGGTTTAAAGCAGCAGAGCAGTGTTACCCTGTGACAGGAATCTTGTTATGTTGACCGTGTTGTACATAATGGGGCTGGCTTATCGCAAGTGAAAATCAGAATTATGTAAATATTTAAACAGTAACAAACAATATTTTACCTATCTACACTGCTCAAAGAGTAAGGAAAACGGTCGCCAGCCTAATTAGGCAAGAGCATTATTGACATTCTTGTTTAATAAAATAAGTATGAGTAACTTTAACGGACAAACACAACCTATATTTTGCAACACGTGAGTGCAATGAATTCTGGCACCTGCATATGTTAACGTTAAAAAAATGATGCTAACAGTTATAAGATAACATGGCTATTGGCATAATGGCAACAGAAAACGACATATACTTTTGCCTTCAAGGCTTGTTCAAACTGAATTGTCTCAATAATATTACTATCAATATTGACCATAGAATCATAAAATAGGCATAGGTTCCATATTACTTTTCAAACATTTTCCCATCTTATAAAAAAATTGTAAATGTAGTTCGCTGCAAAATTATAAACTGGTCATAAGTTAAGTCTCTCTCTCAGCTAAATACTTTTCTATTTAGAATGAAAGTTAAATGAATTTCACTAACAAAAAATTTCTCACTGAATTTTGAAGAAAAGAAGTTACTGTTTTCACAGATAGTGGTCGTTATATTAATTGTTATTTAGCATGATCACAATAAACAAACTATAGATCCTGTTACAACATTAATATGCACTTTCAATACACAAAAAACAGTGCTTAGCAAGCATGAATATAGAACTTTCCACAACTGCAGTTTTCCACTTTTACTACAGTGGGACACAAAATTAACGTATTTGTAAGATACTGACTCACCTTCTGCGATTTATAACAGGCAGCAATGTGATCAGTTACTAAGGAAAACTTTATAAGCCTCAGTCTTAAGAACTTTTAATTTCGAAGTTGGCAACAACATATTAATAAGCAATTTTAATAGGAAAATTATTTTCAGCAAGCATCATTTGCTTTAACTCACTCTCTTGCCACATTAACTGTAACTTTCTTTTTGTTATGGTCAAGAGGTATTAATTAGCAAAACAGTGGGCTTTAATGTTCTTTCAGGAAGGACATTCGGTAATCACTTTAGTTCAAACGGAGAGTAACCTGAGAGGTGTTATAATAAGGAAAAAAAATCAAGGTAGGTACATAAATTTAGTTATATATTACCTTATATTTGAGTACACTAACACATCCAATAAACTGATCCTTCACTGTACATTATTATAGTGTTCCGTTACAGTGATTGCGCAATGTGGTGGCGGTTTCATGTTAGTAGGTGGATTAGCAGGGATAATTGCTGGACTCTTGTCACTTCTTGGTGGCGATGGTAATTCCAGAATATTTCCAGCTCTTCATCCATCCATCCGAGGCATTGGAAAGCGTCAGGAAAAGCTTCTCTCGGAACCAGCACAATATACAACTTTAACATGCCAGTTCACAGTTTGGTATCTCGTCCCCGACTGACTGTTTGTTCCACCTTTTCTACCTAGACCAACCACAATTTGCGCGCGCTACTCAGTTCCGTTCCCTAGGGGAACCACAACACCTTTTACATATAACATAACTAAGAACCCTAAGTGAAAGTCAGCAGCTTACATAACAACAAACAAACATTTTAAATAAAACAGAACCTTTGCACACATTAACATTTCATAAAAAATTATTTAAACGAAATTATTCAATCTCAAAGATAACCAAAGACATTAAGTGAGAAAGATAAACATATCATTTGCTCATATCGTACATATTACATAAGTCAAACTTCCCACATTCTAAAAGAGATCAAGTTTATAACAGAGAAAAGAATAAACACTCTCATGGTACCTATTCAATCAAACACATTTACAGAAGCTCAACGATGTAACATTTAATAAAATAAAAGGCAAAATAAATCAGTAGAGCATTAGAGATATGGTGTTACAAGGTGACCTGCACATATGAATCACGTCTTATGCTTCATCGCGCAGGTGGCCGTTGGCATGGACGTTGAGAAACGTCTGAAAGCAAACACCACGCAACAATCGTCGTAAAGCTCTAGGTCGTAAACGCCTAGGGCGGAAGAGGGAGCGTTATGATGTGGGGCCATTTCCTGGGTGATCTTGTCACTCTGGAAGGCAGACTGGATCAACATGTATGCTTCTATTCTTTGGATATATGTGCACCCCTACAGGCAGTTTGTTTTTCCTCGGCGCGATGGCATCTACCAGCTGGACAATGAAACGTGTCACACAGCTCGCAGTGTACGTGAGTGGTCTGAAGAACATTCGGATAAGTTTACCGTGCTCCCCTGGCCACCAAACTCCTCGGGTTTAAACCCAGTCGAGAATCTTGGGACCACCTCGATAGGGCTGTATGCGCTATGTACTGGAGTTGATGTGGCTGCACATTCCTGTCGGCGCCTTCCAGAATCTCACCGACTCTCTTCCTGCGCGTCTCGAAGCGGCCCGCATTGCAGAAGATGGTTATTTACGCTCACATTACTGTGACTAGTCAGTATACAATCAAACACCTACATCTGTAGATGTAGCTGAGTTCAGGGTCGACTATAGATAGTCAGTTATGTATAAAGAATTTTATTTATCTGTGTATTATTAAAAATGTGAGGTAACACCAGAGATGTCGAACGGTATGGTCGCCTCACGTATCATTCCTCTTAAAACAAAAGGAAATTTTGTTTAAACCTGCATACTGAATGGTCACCTCAATATGTCTCTCTTGCTGTTGTAAACGCATTCGAACTTGAATATTTTAAATCACCGCAGATCGTAGAAGTGTACATCTCCGTTTCTGCCCATCCAGAAAGTAGTAAATTACTTTTACTTCCGTTCATACACTCTTTTGTGTCATTGGTTATATTAAAAGTTTTTTTGTGTTTAAGCTTTTTTTAAGCCATCGCAACAAATAAAACGTTTTTTTTCTTTTTTTCATTTAAGCTCTATGGCAAGAATTTTTTAAATTCCAATGCACTTAGGAATTTACGTTTTTAGTGACTCTAAAATTATTGTTATTTTTCTTATTTTAGTCAACATAATTTTCAAATTATAGTAGTTAATTCGTTAATAATATTCAGTAGATAGCCCCCAGCAGTTTACTGTAGGTCACTGCCGTATTCTTTGGTATTCACTAGATAGACCCTGGCAGGAAAGTAAGCACCTGATCTAGCTTCTACCATACATTTTTATTGTTTTTCATTGTTTAGTTTCCTTTCTGCCAACTAGAGTGTAGCTGTTAAGCTTGTGTGGCAATTGGTTTCCTTAAGTTTCTTATAGTAAATCAGCTATTAGCTAGATGGATAGGAACTGTGTCTGTTGTGTGCGGATGCAGGAGGAGTTGGCCACAGCTGGAAGCTTTGTTGGCCACAGTCGACAAGCTCCTGAGTTTCACCTTGAGGTGCGGTGGGGATGGGGTGCCTGGAGCAGCCTCTGCTGTACTGACTGTGCAAGGGGGTTTGTCACAGCTCTCTGTCACTGAGCCGACCTCAGCTGCGACTGAGCCAGTCGGCGCACTCTCATCTCAGTGTGGGTGGCGGACTGTGTCGAAGTCTCGAGCCTCAAGGCGAAGGCTGCAGGGGGACGCAGGCTCCTGCCAAATCCCTTGCACTTTGCTGTGCTATCTGATGCTGGGGGTGAGGCTGATCAGAATGCAGCTTCTGCCAGGATAGTGGCCGGTCCTTCGACAAGGTCCGGACAGGCACGTGGGGGTAGGGGTTTGTTAGTTATTGGGAGCTCCAATGTTAGGCGGGTCACGGAGCCCCTCAGGAACATAGCGGCTAGGGCGGGCAAGAAGTCCGACGCTCACTCGGTGTGCTTGCCAGGGGTCCTTGTCTGCATGTGGGAGAGGCTCTTTCGGCAGCTATCGAGCGTGCGAGGTGAAGCCAGCTGCAGATTGTTGCACATGTCGGCACCGACGATGCCTGACGTCGGAGTTCCGAGGAAATCCTTCGGTCCTTTCGACGGCTGGCTAAATTGGCGAAGGGGGCCTCCATCTCTCGAGGAGTGGAAGCCGAGCTGACGATCTGCAGCATCGTACGCAGGGTGAACCGGTGTCCTCTGGTTTGGAGTCGAGTGTAGAATCTAAACCAGAGGCTACGTCGATTATTATGTGACAAAAATGGTTGTAGATACTCCGACCTACGCTATCGGGTGAAAGATTGTACGACGCCCCGTGTGTACATGGAGAGATTAGGTTCCTCCTCATGGGAAACAAACCGTTGGCCTGAAAAATTACCAGTTCGTGACACTGATGTGGGTGTGCCAACATTAAAAATTGTTAGTTCGCCTAAACAGGTTAATCCAAAGAATTTAAATATCCTAAATCTCGTGTTAGTAAATTGTCGAAGTGTCTGTCGCAAGATCCCCGAGTTACTCTCCGAAATAAACAGTAGCACTGCCAATATTGTATTACGTAACGAAAGCTGGTTGAATCAGACATAAATAGAAGTGAAATTTTGAACTCGGATTGGAAAATGTTTAGGAAGGATAGGACTGCTGCTATGGGAGGTGGTGTGTTCATTGCAGTTAAAATCTGTTTAAACGCAGTTGATGTCGATACTTGGTCGGACTGTGAAATAGTCTGGATAAAACTGTCGATCAGACAAGCATTGACCACTCTAGCAGAATCTTTTTATAGACCACCAGCATCCGCAACAAACGTCGCAGAACGTTTCAGGGAAAGTCTTGAATACATAGGAAATAAATATCCAAATTATCCTTTAGTTATAGGTGGACTGGGAAAACTAAACGTTTATCACAGAGGGCAGAAGCAAAGACTCGTGTGAAGTTATTCTAGGAGCGCTCTCAGCATACAACTTCGAGCAATTAGTTAGAAAACCAACTCGAGATGGGAACATATTAGATATCTTGGCGACAAACATACCTGATCTTTATCAGTGTAAGTTAAAAAAAAAAGCTGCGTAGAGTTTTCTTGTTTGGGAAAGCAAATAAAAGTATCATTAATGATTATCTTCATAGCCACAAAGATATTGAGCATCTTTGGTTGGAATTTAAAAGTGTTGTCCACCACGTGCTACAGAAGTATGTGCCTAGCAGAAATATATGGGAGGGAAAGGATCCACCTTGGTACAACAAACATGTTAGGAAGTTGCTGAGAAAGCAGAGAATTTTGCACAGTCGTTTTAAATGTAGCCACTGCCTCACTGACAAACGGAAAGTATGCGAAATGAATGCAGCTGTAAAAAATTCAATAAGAGATTCTTTTAAAGAATTTGAAAGCAATATTTTATCTGCAGATTCTAAAAATCACCTCAAAAAATTTTGGTCGTACGTAAAATCTAGGAACGCTACAAATAATTCCATACCTTCTCTTGCTGACAGTACGGGTAATGTAACGGATGATGATAAACAGAAGGCCGAAATTCTATACCTAGCTTTCAAAAACTCGTTTACAGTAGAGGACTGCAGCACCATTCCCCCTTTCAATTATCGAACAAACGCAAGGATGGCTGACATAGTGTTTAGTGTATCTGGGACTGTAAACACTTATGATCCTTAGACGCCAGAAAGGCATCTGGCCCAGACGGTATCCCCGTAAGATTATATGTTGACTATGCTACAAATATAGCACCATTCCTATCCATCATCCACCAGAGATCATTGGAACAGCGGAAAGTTCCTCGGGACTGGAAGAAGGGCCATGTCATAGCAGTCTATAAAAAGGGGAGAAAATCGGATGCCCATAATTACTGGCCAATTTCACTGATATCGCTTTGTTGTAGAATCATGGAACATATTTTGTGTTCAGACATAATGACCTTTCTAGACTCTTAGATGCTCATCTGCAGAAACCAGCACTGTTTTAGGAAACAGCGGTCATCTGCTGAAGTTTACGTGTAGTGGAAATCAGGAAATTGTCTGCGAAGTGTGTTGCAAATAAAGTTAGTACAGTGACATCAACAGTTAGTTTCACATAATCGTTCTTTACAGTCTGGATCGAAACATGTCCTACTGTAGAAAAAGACTGTCTGGCAGTGAATATAGGAAAAGACGGGCTCTGAAGGAAGATGACGATAAGAAGCAAAAGAATGCACTACAACGATATTTCAAGCCAAAGAGAGAACGACCTAGCAGCGGCGAGGATGGAAAAATAGATCCTGAAAGTACAGAAACTAGTCGAGCTACTGCAACTACATCTTTATCTTCAGGACATGACCTGAAAGTTGACGAACACAGTACTGCGACCACCGCATACAGTAGCAATGCTGACGATGGGCCATCCACAACATGTTCAACAGACGTCGTCTGGACTCAAGACCTGCTTTGTGACGAAAGCTCCGAGATTGAAACACCAGGCAGAACTGAAATTAGGGGACGCGATTCGGAAAATACCGGAGGAACATCAGCCGAAGTACTCACCACCGGAGAAGGGATTGAAGGCGAGCCTAAACTGGAAGACACAATTGACTCAGATCCCGGAAGATGGCCGAAAATTATTACCGACTGAATTCGAACTACTTTGGTCATGCGAGGTCCTCCAGAGCGCATTAAGGAGCTGAAGAATGTCCTAAAAACGCGGACAATCGGTGTTTCAGCCCTGTGCACTACAGCTATTCTTTGAAGAATTTAGAAGAAGCAGACAGACATTGGTTGGTGTACTCAAAGAGCAAGGATGCTGTGTTCTGCTTTTGTTGCCAACTTTTTTCGTCATCTATAGTAAAAATTGCAAAGAATGGTGTAAGCGACTGGCGGCACCTTGCTTCGTATCTCGAAAGTCACAGGAAGTCTACCGAGCATTTGAATTCTCATAAAAAATGGATCCTGCTTTCCGAGGGACTGAAAAAGTCACGAACTGTCGACCCCCATCATCAAAGGCTTCTGAATACTGAAAGCGAACATTGGAAAAATGTTCTTGAGCGCTTAATAGCAATAATTCATTTCCTGGATCGGCAATGTCTGCCTTTGAGAGGAAGTACAGATACACTCTTTCAGCCTGACAACGGAAACTTCTTGAAACTCGTTGAATTATTCGGAAAGTTCGACACTGTGATGATGGAGCACCTGCACAGAAAAAAGCAAGGTGAAAACAAGGGTCATCATTATCTTGGAAAAGAAACACAGTATGAAATAATTCATCTTATTGGATCATCTATAACCAACAACATTCTATTAATGATGAAATCTGCAAAGTATTACAGTATAATTCTGGACTCCACACCAAAGATTTCAAAAGTTGAGCACATGACAGTTGTGGCACGTTTCGTCCAGGAGACAAGACTCGACGGGATATACGATGTCCGAATTCGGGAGTATTTCCTGGAATTCCTTCCGGTGCCCGATTCTTTAAGCTCCACTTTGTCGCAGGTCGTACTTAAGTTCTTGGAAGATAAAGTCCTATTGTGTAATATGAGAGTTCAAGGATACGACAATGGAGCAAACATGAAAGGAAAGAAGTCTGATCTCCAGAAAAGAATTTCATATACGAACAAGAGAGCATTTTATGTACCATGTAGCAGTCACTCATTGAATCGTGTTGTAAACGATGCCGCTATGTCTTCTAAATATGCTGTTTCCATGTTTTCGACAGTGGAAAGCTTGTATGACTTCTCGTCCTCCGTTCGACGGTGAGATGTCTTGAAGAAGTATCTGCCTAACCTGTCGCTGAAGCCACTGAGTGGTACTAGGTGGAAAAGTCGCATCGATGCACTCACTCCCCTGACATTTCAAACTGGAGGCGTTTATGATGCACTGGTTCAGATATCAGAAGAAGTCGATGGCATGACCGCTCACGAAGCAACGTCACTTGCGAATCAAATAAAAAATTATACCTTTCTCACTTCTCTGGTAATCTGGTACGACGTTCTGCTTCACGGCAGGGTAGTCAGTAAGACCCTCCAGACCATTGACATAAATGTTTCTGAGGCTGTGGAAATGCTTGAAAAAACTCAAGCAGATTTTGAGACCTCCAGAACAGATGAAAGGTTTGTGTCTTTCTCGACGGATTCCAAAGAATTGGCTACAAAATTAGAGCTAGAAGATATAACGTTACCACGGATAAGTGTTTCCCGGCGACGAAGTAAGAAGCCAATACACTTTACCTATGAAGGAAGGGATGAGACAATAGATGACCCAACAAAATGTTACAAGATTGAATTATACCATTATCTTTTCGATATATTAACCACATGTTTGGATCAGAGATTCAATCAACTGAAATCTCATTTTGATTTTCTCTACGACATCGGCGAGCTGAAAAATGCACCTCCTGACAGCCTGGACACAAAGTGTAGAAATCTCGCAGCGATTTTCGATCATGAGTCAAGCGCCATTGATGCACTGGAGTTGAGGGATGAACTAAAAGTGTTTTCAACATTGTTGAAACCTGGAATAGGTCCAAAAGAGACTCTGGAGTTTATAGGAATGCATAATTTTTGCCCTAATGTTAACATTGCTCTGAGAAGTCTCCTAACACTACCAGTGACAGTTGCGAGTGGAGCGAGGATTTTCTCAAAACTGAAATTGATAAAGACATACCACCGATCATCGATGAGCCAAACACGTTTGAATGAGCTTGCAACAATATCGATTGAGCACGAGCTTGCAGAGGACTTAAATTACACAGATCGTGTGAAAGAGTTTGCACAAGCAAAAACCAGGAAGGTTCGATTTGTCCAGTGTTTTTTTAAAATTTTTATGTTATGATCAGTGTCTTGGTCATTTACTGTGTTGTTTCTCATTTTGTTCAACATTAAATAGTTATTGTAAATATTATTGTTCAAACCAAAGTATCGTTAAATTGTAAATATATTTTGTTTTCCGTTGAATAAATTATCTGTTCACAACCATTGAAAAATGTTTATTTACGTTAACTGTAAGTTCAGGCCGCGCGGGATTAGCCGAGCGCTCTAAAGGCGCTGCAGTCATGGACTGTGCGGCTGGTCCCGGCGGAGGTTCGAGTCCTCCCTCGGGCATGGGTGTGTGTTTTTGTCCTTAGGATAATTTAGGTTAAGTAGTGTGTAAGCTTAGGGACTGATGACCTTAGCAGTTAAGTCCCATAAGATTTCACACACATTTGAACATTTTTGTAAATTCACAAGGCTTATTAAAATTAGCTAGATTTCTTCAATCAGGTTTAACTCCATTTTTGAGCTGTTGCCCAGCGACTGTTTTGTACAAATCTGTAGAGAATGTCACCAATCAGTCGCAATTTTTCTTTTTTTTTCTTTTTATTTTCCAGATATACATAGATTTCGGGCATAGTGTGACTATTCTCAGTGCTTTGAGTTATATTTACACCCATACCGCCATTCTGAACGTCAACATGACGATTTAGATGCAAGCACATATTAAAAGTTTTGAGGTTGGCCACTCAGTGGCCGAAACCTAGGTAGATCTGAAAAGTAAAAACAAAAATTGCGATTGATTGCTGACATTTCCTACAGATTTGTTTAAATAAAATTCCACAAACGTTTTGTAAAGAAACGGAGGGGGGGGGGGGGGCGGCAATTAAGCAGCTCGCACGAGGCGGCACTTGGGCTTGCGCCGGCCCTGACCGTGCGACATTTGTATGTAACCAAGTGTATGGCTACAAGCCAAAATCACAAAAATCTGCAGGTAACCAAATGTCCATCTCTGGTTGCTCGTCATCAACTGACTCTTGAACAACACCGTCCATTCCTATCTTGCGTCGTGACTGATGACGAGGAATGGTGTCTTTGTGCTATCATAAGGAAAAGAAATGAAAGGTTGAGCCCAAACAAAGCAGCAACACTTTGTACAAAGACCTGCGATCATCCACAAAAGGTAATGTTATGCATGTGGTGGAACAACGACGGTGCGGTCTTCTACGAATTGCTTCCCCGAGGTGTAACCATCAATGTTAACATTAATTGTCGGCAACTGCGACGTTCAGTCGAAGAACAACGACCAGGAAGACTGCGTGAAGTTATGCTACTCCCCGCGCATACTGCTAGACTGACGAAAAACAGTAGGCAGGGTTTGCGTTGGAAAGTCACTCTGCACCTACCTTATTCATCTGATCTTGGGCCTCAGATTTTCACCTTTTTCTCTCTCTATTGAAAAACCTCCAGGGTACGTCCTGTCCTGACGAAAATGCGTTCCGAACATGGCTCAACGAGCTCTTCGCCTCAAAACCACGTGATTTCTACAGTCGATTTCTACAATCGAAAAGTTACCCCAGCGTTGGCAGACTGTTGTAAATAGTAAAGTCTCTATCATGTGTATATGTTATCTTCATTAAACTTATGAAAAAACGCTACGAAGGTATGCACCAAACCAATATTTTCAACAAATTTTTGTATAAAAATTGATCCATTCCACTGCGGCAGCGTGCTATTGCAACCACTTTCGAATTGTGTCAGAACAAAAACGGTCTTGGTTGTAAAATTATTTAATATCAATAACACGTTTCACACTTTTGGGGTGTCATCAGATTGTGTAAAAGTAGCTGGATACGTAACTCATTCGATGTAATGTCATATAAGATGGAAAATGGATGCAACGGTAACTAGATTTATAATGCATCCATCATCACTTGCATTTTATTTGTTTTTATGACAGGTGGATTACAAATCCAATTACTGTTTTGTCCGTTTTCCATTTTGTGTGGCTTTATGATGGATGGGTTACATATCCATCTACCTTTACGCAATCTGATGATGCCCCAAAAGAGTGAACGGCGTCATTGATATTAAATAATTTCACAACCGAGACCTTTTATTCTGAAATAAGTTTTTACGTCTTGTAAGTAGCGTACCACAGTGTCCTTCACGTTCTTTTGGATGTATCCACAGTAGGATTCCAATCCATGATCAGATAACATAGGATCATAAAAGTATAGGTGTTTATTAAATTATCTTGGAAAGTGCAAGACTTCGAGCAAGTTGCGTACTTTCAGGGGTAGGGTCAATGACCTTTCACCTTCACCTCATGACGTAATTATGCCCTTTCCCCTCCCCACCCTTCTTCCTCCCTTTCCCTCCCCTCCCTTCCATCCTATCACCAGCCATTCACCGCACAGCACAAAAAAACTAAACAAGCAATGAAAGATGCAAGGTTGCGATAATGCCCAGTTATTGAAGTGGAAAAAATTAAAAATCCCTCCCCTCCCACTATCTCCAACCAGTCACACAGTGCAGCACTCTTTATCTCCAGCCAACCACAATGCGGTACAGAGTGTTTACATAGTAGTTATACAAAAGTAAACTTTAATCGTTGAAAGGTAAATAACTTACAGAAATGCTTCATTTAGCACTGAATGCAGTATACCTTTCAGTTTTGTTTCCAAATGTTCAATGCGGCTACCTTTTGTAACACGACAAATGTCCCCTCTGTAATCAGTTTCCTGACAAATGCTATGAAGCAAGCCTCGATGTATGGTGGCGGTGGCTTGTGTTACCCGTTATCGCAGCTCGTCAATGTTTCGCGACAGCAGAGAAACAAGTACTTTGTGTTTATTGCAACCCCGTACACAGAGCTCCGTTGGTGTTCAAAATAATGTTCGAGCATGTCCAGGTACGATATGCCTGTTACAGCGTACTTGGCGAAAAATAAAGGACCGTACACCTTGTTACAGCTTACAGCGCAAGAAACATTTACCGTAGCCCAGTTTCAGTGAAACGATTGTACCAATGAATAGAACTTAGTCTTTAAGGTGGTGGCTTGCGATATTTATTCCTGAATAGTCTCTCAACTGTTGTAGCATACTTGGATTCATAAAACGATAAACAACACTGCTCAGCCTCTGCACCGTATAACGTTGTTGCTTTATTTTGTTCTGATTACGGTACTGCTAGCCAATAAAAGCGGTTTAAAAGCTGTGAGCTGTCTAGCGAAGATAATCTTGCATTACTGAGCAACTGTTTCACCAGGTATCCAGTTTAGCTTACCAAATTCCCAACCAGACTAACATGAATTATATATACACTCCTGGAAATTGAAATAAGAACACCGTGAATTCATTGTCCCAGGAAGGGGAAACTTTATTGACACATCCCTGGGGTCAGATACATCACATGATCACACTGACAGAACCACAGGCACATAGACACAGGCAACAGAGCATGCACAATGTCGGCACTAGTACAGTGTATATCCACCTTTCGCAGCAATGCAGGCTGCTATTCTCCCATGGAGACGATCGTAGAGATGCTGGATGTAGTCCTGTGGAACGGCTTGCCATGCCATTTCCACCTGGCGCCTCAGTTGGACCAGCGTTCGTGCTGGACGTGCAGACCGCGTGAGACGACGCTTCATCCAGTCCCAAACACGCTCAATGGGGGACAGATCCGGAGATCTTGCTAGCCAGGGTAGTTGACTTACACCTTCTAGAGCACGTTGGGTGGCACGGGATACATGCGGACGTGCATTGTCCTGTTGGAACAGCAAGTTCCCTTGCCGGTCTAGGAATGGTAGAACGATGGGTTCGATGACGGTTTGGATGTACCGTGCACTATTCAGTGTCCCCTCGACGATCACCAGTGGTGTACGGCCAGTGTAGGAGATCGCTCCCCACACCATGATGCCGGGTGTTGGCCCTGTGTGCCTCGGTCGTATGCAGTCCTGATTGTGGCGCTCACCTGCACGGCGCCAAACACGCATACAACCATCATTGGCACCAAGGCAGAAGCGACTCTCATCGCTGAAGACGACACGTCTCCATTCGTCCCTCCATTCACGCCTGTCGCGACACCACTGGAGGCGGGCTGCACGATGTTGGGGCGTGAGCGGAAGACGGCCTAACGGTGTGCGGGACCGTAGCCCAGCTTCATGGAGACGGTTGTGAATGGTCCTCGCCGATACCCCAGGAGCAACAGTGTCCCTAATTTGCTGGGAAGTGACGGTGCGTAGGATCCTACGGTCTTGGCGTGCATCCGTGCGTCGCTGCGGTCCGGTCCCAGGTCGACGGGCACGTGCACCTTCCGCCGACCACTGGCGACAACATCGATGTACTGTGGAGACCTCACGCCCCACGTGTTGAGCAATTCGGCGGTACGTCCACCCGGCCTCCCGCATGCCCACTATACGCCCTCGCTCAAAGTCCGTCAACTGCACATACGGTTCACGTCCACGCTGTCGCGGCATGCTACCAGTGTTAAAGACTGCGATGGAGCTCCGTATGCCACGGCAAACTGGCTGACACTGACGGCGGCGGTGCACAAATGCTGCGCAGCTAGCGCCATTCGACGGCCAACACCGCGGTTCCTGGTGTGTCCGCTGTGCTGTGCGTGTGATCATTGCTTGTACAGCCCTCTCGCAGTGTCCGGAGCAAGTATGGTGGGTCTGACACACCGGTGTCAATGTGTTCTTTTTTCCATTTCCAGGAGTGTATATATATATATAAGAGAATTTAAATAAAAAGAAATAAATCAGTTTATATTTGGAAATTTATTTTAGCATTGATCATTAAAATTTCAGCATATTGAACGTGAGTCATAACTAAGCTGGTGCCTTATTTAGGACTGTGAAAATGTGAGTTTGTAATCTTACGGAACACATCAAATATGGAGCCAAGATTGGGAGACTGCATACAACACTGCATTCATAAAATAACACACGAAGAACGTTGAAACATATGCAAGAGGAAATTAACCACAACCAACCGATTCAATTTTCATCCAAAGAAGTTACGTTCGTAGCACAATCCTGTCCGTCATGTAATTACCACACACTGGTATACTAAATTCATACTAACTCTCTGTTAAATCTTCCCGAAAAGAATAGCTGAGTACTACTTTGATGATTACACCACATGCTTCACGTGGTCAACTTGGTTTACACAAAGAGTGTAACTCCACAATAATTTTGATAATTAAAATAAATTAGATCGAAAAGCAATTTACAAAAGAAAAACCTCGAACTGGTTACTATCGTCTTACTATTAACCTGATGAGTCAAACAATTGTATAAGCACGTGGTACTGGTCTCACAAAGTACACCCCACGTGGGTTGAACATAAAGAAAAGTTGCTATATTGAAAAATATTGTCAAGACAAGACGTTATAATCTCACGCACATTCGCACTGAAGATTGATGATGCTAGTTAGAGTTACTGATCAACACATGGTTCCACTTTACTCACAAAGTAGTGAAAAAGCAACTACCGGAATATATTCTGAACTTCACACGAGAATTACACTGCACTGCAATTTAAGATAACATTAGATATTTTAGCGCTAAACCTGAAATAAAGTTGATTAAATTTTCAGTTAGGCTGAACTTAAGAAATCCATTGTCCTACGGACTTAGCAGACACGCGCTTAGCCGGAGATCTTACCACTTCAGACGCTCGCCACAGACAGACTGCCCTGGTCCCTTCGTGAGGGTGGCTCACAAATACAAACGGAAGTGGCCAGAGGGGCAGCTTCCTATACCAACATGACAAGGGATAGACAGGACCATACTAAGGATAGAAACTTCTTTGCTTTTAGAAAGCGTAGCTACCTGTTCTGACGTTGGTCCTACTGTTCTCTAGCAGACAGGCTTGTCTGCTACCCTCAAGCATGCAACTAGAAATACATTTGCTCATTCATCCTCTCACATAGAAGGGAAGGGGGATGAAAGTATCTTATCATATACAGTATATAAAAGAAAGCGGATGTAGGTTCCGTATGAGACTGTGTGACATGAATTACATATAAACTGTGTTTTTAAAGTGTATTAGTGTGACAGATCGTTCTTGTTTATGTGTAAAAGTAACACGTTCCACTACTCAGTCTCCTCCCAGATAGTCAGAAACGCCACAGTAAATTTAGAAGAGGAATTTATGCCGTAAATAACAACAGATTTAAGAAATTCACATGAAAGGAATCCAACAGAGACCTTTCAACCGTTATACGACTCCACGACGACTGTTGGAATAACT